>NW_008703718.1:735990-870871 GCF_000326865.2 Helobdella robusta | reverse complement strand
GCTGTTTTTTTTAGTGGCTGATATATTGTTAGAAAGGTAATTTAATTCTACATAAGTAGTAGAAATCTTTTTTTGAGGCCGCAATTATGAATGGTGAAAAAAAATATTTTTGTGATTCGATACACAATGAAGTGTGTTTGTTTTTCGTGTTTTGAACACCCTGGAAGGCTGTTTTTTTCAGTGGCTGATATATTGTTAGAAAGGTAATTTAATTCTACATAAGTAGTAGAAATCTTTTTTTGAGGCCGCAATTATGAATGGTGAAAAAAAATATTTTTGTGATTCGATGCACAATGAAGTGTGTTTGTTTTTCGTGTTTTGAACACCCTGGAAGGCTGTTTTTTTCAGTGGCTGATATATTGTTAGAAAGGTAATTTAATTCTACATAAGTATTAGAAATCTTTTTTTGAGGCCGCAATTATGAATGGTGAAAAAAAATATTTTTGTGATTCGATGCACAATGAAGTGTGTTTGTTTTTCGTGTTTTGAACACCCTGGAAGGCTGTTTTTTTCAGTGGCTAATATATTGTTAGAAAGGTAATTTAATTCTACGTAAGTGGTAGAAATCTTTTTTTGAGGCCGCAATTATGAATGGTGAAAAAAAATATTTTTGTGATTTGATGCACAATGTAAATGTTTTAGTTTTTCGAGTTTTGAACACCCTGGAAGGCTGTTTTTTTCAGTGGCTGATATATTGTTAGAAAGGTAATTTAATTCTACATAAGTGGTAGAAATCTTTTTTTGAGGCCGCAATTAATAATATTTTTAATCGATTTTTATGTTCAACTTACTGTCAATTTTTTTTATGTTGTTCAATACCTCATACAATCATTGTTCATACATGCGTTAATTAAATATATAGAATACATACTTTTCATACATTTCAATGATCAGTTAAGGATTTATATAGCTATACAATTATTGGTAACATATATGAACATCTGCTGTGCATTCAGCAGATGGTCCTCTTTTTTCACGATCTCTCCGCGCACATAATATATAGGTCGGTCATTGTGGCTGGTGGCTAAGTTCAGAATCATTCAATAAGTTGTGATTGAAAATCGAACTAAATAATAAAATAAGCCTCTGACATATCTTTACACATTGCAAAATTTAATTTATCAAACAAATATTTATCTGATTTTTAATTTACAAAACTAACCTGTTGTGAATAGTTGGTTTTTCCCTGTAAAATCAAACTTACTAATTTTTCGAACTTCAGCGGCAGAAAGTCCATAAACAAATAGGATTAAAAGTAGAATAGAAACAAAAGGAAAACTAAAATAGTGATGGCCTACATTTATATTTAGAAATAGCTATGTTATTGCTTAAAGATCAATGTGCCCCAGAGATCAATGAGCCCCCATCTCCCCTAATCTCGTGCAAGAATCTCGAGAATCGCAAACTGATTGACATTGAGTACAGAAAACAGTTTTGCGGAATTTAAAATATATTCACCATTTCATTATCTTCTTATCACAAATATCAACCTTTAAACAGCGCTTCTAAAATTTTCATAAATTGTCCTATCATCACACTCAATTTTCGCAATTTATGACAATTTTAATGAAAAACGGTTTAAAGCTACTATTTATTGAATGAAAAATTCAAAAAAACAAACTGACGTGGGATAATACAGACTGGAAAAACTCAAACAAATAAATTTTACAGCATCATTAGAAACGTTGATGTGAGAAACGTTCGTTGTCAGAATTTGACACTGTAAATCATTTTAAGGAAAAATTATTTCACCATTTTTTAAATTCCATTCCATCAGGTGGTTTAACATCTACTTTTTTGGCTCCGATTTCGTTCCAGTTTGTGGATAAAACGGTTCCACCAGATTCACTCTGAAAATTAAAAAAATTAAAACTAATTAATTATTTAAGTTGAATTACACATATAAATTTTAATGTACAACTATACTAGAATTGTCCAATCAAATTTTTTTCAACAAATATTACAGCAAATGAATAATAATTATAATTAAGTGAACCTCAAAAACTAAAAATAGAATATGATGCAAACATTTTCTAGCTAAGCATTATAGTTCAATTCACATACATTTAATTCAATAGTATTGAATCCTTTTTTATATCGTTATTGAGAAAAACAAATTGTTTTTATGTTACATTATAAAGTAGCTATAAATTAAAAGATGTTCCAATTAAACCTTTAAACATGTAATTTCAAATTGATAAATTGCCATAAGTTTAAATGATAATTAAAAATTTACAAATACGTGAATAAACATAAATAAAAACAAACAGGTATATTTATTGAAATTCAAATTCACTCCTAAACATTTTTCAGAAAATAACATGTTATTTTAGTCTAAGAGGAGATTTGATATATAAGGAAGGGGAGAGATACGAAATATATTGGATGCATAGAGCTTAAAAAACACATTAAAAATTTAAAGGAAAGATCTGTTTACAAGGTTAGACAGTAGAATGTTTTGGTTTTAATATTATTGGCTTTGTAACAAGTTTGGTAAACCTAATAAAAGATTGGAATTGCCTGAAAGTAGTCTGCATTAGAACATAACCACAGTTACAATGATTCTTTACAACACCTTGTGTTAGTCAACTGTTTGCTACATCAAACATTAAACCCTACACAAAGGTCATGGTAGTGCAAAAACTAGAAGACAGAAAAAAACTAACAAAACTTTTCATCATTGCTTTTTTAACATCATCTGATCCATCAGCATATATTTGCTGGAATAATTGATTCAGGGCAGCATCACCATCCAATTTTTCATCTTTTTCTTCTGCTTTTATATCATTAACCAGCTGATCCCAATTCTTAGTATGCAGACTTGATGACGGATATTTTTTCACTACTCCAGAGACTTCATTAGTAGATGTGGCAGTACATTTTTCTGAAAAAGTTTATAATGATAAATTTATAAGTATTTATACGTAAATGATAAAACAAAATATATAACAAAGTAATTCCATAATTGACATGCTAATTAGCAGTTATGTGGTTTAGAAGATTGTGTTACATAGCCTTGAGTGGGTTGCAACTTCGTGCTTCATGTTATTTTTAATGTGCATTGACCTGCTCTGACTGATGTCTCTCCAAACAAATTCGTCTACATATATTTAGAAATGTGTCTACATGCACATACCAATGCCTATACAAGTAGATATAAACGCGCGTGCACTTTTATGGAAGCTTTACATAAACAAATGTGAACATTTTGTCAAGAAACAAAAAATGATGGAAAACCCAAATAAAATAACTAAAAAATAATAAGCAAATCTATCAAAGAAATGCAGACAAAACATCAAATAAATTAAATGTGGTGGTGAAAATATCAGACATCAATCAGACAGCATATTTACTAAAAAAAAGCAGAGGCAAGTAATTTACCATTTTTAATTGATTTAATATTTTCCAGATTCCCATCATGCTCCAGTTTGCTCCACATTATTCCTTCTTGCTTCATTAACTTAATTTCCACCTGCACAATCAGTATTGTCATTAAACAAACATCCTTTTCTTGAGTTTCTTTGAAGCATTCAACATTTTGAAGATCATTAAAAGATATTTCAAATTTTTTAGAATTAACTTACAATATTAAAAAATGATCCGTTTAAATACAAAAAAATTAATTAAAAAACACATTTATATTTATATAACTGGACTCATTTACACCTATGCCCTGGACAAATTTTTTCAATACAAAAAAATATTTGATCTTATTTTTATTTCCCAACCTGACACTTTTATTGTAACATGTTATGGAGAACTAACAACACAATTACAAATATTAAAAATATTTTGACATTTCTTGTTTATGATACATTTAGGTCAATGCTAAATATAACACACCATATATAAAACTGAATGTAAAAAAAATGAACATGGCAAAATTTGAAATTGACAATATTTGCATATTTTTAGAGTAGTTTAATGTTGAAGAGAAACAAATTCTTCTAAGAAATGACCAACCACCATCCAGATTGTGTCATTAAGTTTAAAACAAAACTTGATCAGATGAGTTTAAAACAGAATTTCATCAGATGAAAAGCCTAAATGAAGGCTTAGATAGGAATAGATTTCAACATTGGATGGCATCTACATGAGAACAAGCTTGTAAAACTATATAATCCCCTCTCAAATTCAATATCATTAGACACATCAAACTCCTTTTTCAAACTATTAAACCTAACAACTCACTGTAAAAACGTTAAAATAAATCATGCAGACCTTAGTGGAGAGGATCTTGACTTGAATCTTATCAGGACAAACTGAGTGAGCAAGGTCGAGTTCTAAGCTGTACTCTGGTCGAGATGGCTGAGTAATGGTGCAACTCAACTGAAGAAATAAGGAAGCATTGCACCATTTAACATTATATTTTGATTAATTACAATTTTTTTACTTTCATAAACAATAAAAAATGCTTACAGTATTCTCTGTTATGTTATACTTGAGTTCATCTGAGCGAACATTTTTTAAAAGGATTGTTAGGACAATGTGTGTTTCAGTTTGGTACCAATCATATCTAAAACAAATTAAATTATATAATTAAATAAAATGTGAATTACTTCTGTTCAAACACTTGTGAATTATTAACAAAAATAAACAGTATTTAAGATATTTTGCATGAATAATAAGTCCAAAATAACTTTGTCTTTAAAGAATTGTTGGAAAATAGAATATTTGCAGATTGCTTAGTTGAATCAGAAGTTGATGTTTGTGAAGATGATTTCAACACAGGTAACTTCTTTTCACATTTTTCCAGCCATTCCATTAATTTTGCATCATTCTCTAAATCGAATAAACAGATTTAAAAAAAATTATTTATTCATTTATTTATTAGAATTTGAATAAAAAACAGTTGAAAACAAACCTCTTTTAGTTAAACCATCCTTGAAGGCCTGCCTCGCCAACTCATACTTCTCTAAATTGAATAACGCAATACTGTACAATGAATGGAAAAACAAACCATTAAAATTTAAAACAATTAAATAGTAAAAAGATATATTTACCCTTTCCTTAAAAAAGCACTGGAAATGTCTGGATTAAGATCAATGGACATAGATGCATACTTCAAAGCCTCTGTAACAGTTTTGAGAACATTTAGCATTTCTAAATTTATTCATTAAAATGGCCAAACATTTATTTAAACAGTAAAACAAGCAGCATGAAGAACTATAATAAAACCTGAGTAATTGTTTTGTTTGAGGTATAATTGAGAAAGACTGTTGCAACATTGATCATTCCGAGCATCTAGTTCTAAGGCTTTTTTGTAGAACTGAATTAAGAAATATAACAAAATTGACTAATCATTCATATTCATATTTACTATAAAATGCAACTAATGCAATGTAAACACATTTTAAATATTAAATTAAACAAAATTTTAAAATAAATGGAAACAAATCAACACAATGTAGGTTTTACAACGTCAATCAATTAGTTGTAAAGGAGTTAAGAAAAAGAAAATTGTAAACCGGGGCCTTTAGGTTAAATCAATATTTAGAAAATAATTTAGATTGAGACTTAAACATTTATGAACAAATTTTAAAAATTATTCTATATTTTATAGGTAGCCAGTGCAAGAGAACAAGATATGAAGATATATGCAAAAAGATAGGGGCACAAGCAACGAGATGAGCAGCGAAGTTAAAAGCTTTTATGCCCATAAAGGATAGAGTGTAGAATCAGGAAGACAACAGTAGAGCGAGTTATATTAATCAGTCCTATTTAAAACTGATGAAGAAACAAGTAGTAGAGTAGGATCGTCAAGAAAAGGCAAACGTTTTTTATTCTGCTTTATCTACGTGGATGAAAGTAAGAACTTCTAGCAACATTAATGTCTTTCTTAGTTAATCTAAAATATTTCTATCTACTTATTATTTAATTATTACTTATTATATGTATTTATAACACTATTTTATACTTTATTTGAAAACACTTTTAAAATACTAATTTTAACAAGATTTTATAATAAGCAAAAACAAGTCAACACAATGATGGTTTTACATTTATATTACATTACCCAAAATGACAAAATCAATCATAATTAGATTAATTTGTAAAGCGCTATTTCCATAACTTTCAACAGTATTGAGATATGCTCAGAACTTCGTAAGTGATGGAAAAGTAGTCAGAGAATATAATATATATATATATATATGAGATTAATTATTTGTATTTATTTCATTCTATTTCTAGAAAAATCTACCAACTTGGAGAGCCTCATCATAATTCTCATCAACAAAACATTCGTTGCCTTTTCTGTGAAAAAAACTTAATTTACTCAACCGTACAATGTTTTAATTAAAGTTATAAATAAAAAATTCAGCATTTGCCTAACTAACTGATAATATTCCCTGCTCGTCAAGTCGGCCATCGTCTCCGCTGTGATGGAAATGAAACTTGACAACACAATTGCGATTTATAAAAGTGAACTTTTGTTAAAAGTTTTGTGGAAAAAATCGAAAGCACCTCGCGATCATATACAATATTTTAGTTACAATACTTATATGTAATACCCAAGATTCCCTGGTTCCCCCACGATTCTCACTAACTAGCAATATTATTACTAACTGCGTGCTTCCTAGAATTTTTAAGTGCAGAAACAGACAACAATTGTGATTTTTTTTATTTATTAGTATTAATTAGTATTCAACACAACAAAGATAACAAAATAATTATGATCTGCAAAATAATTATAAATATCAATTATACCCGGTTATACCATAAATAAAGAAAATAACATATGTAATATAATATATATATATTAACATATATATATAACAATACATTTAACATATAATATAATATAATGTTATGTTCTATATATAAGAGTTATACCTACCTGTTAACCAGTACAATTATTTTTGTGTAAATTCGGATTTAACAAAAAACTTTTATAAAATGTAGCGTATTCCAAATCTTTCCATTCAAAAATTTTTTTTGAAACAACTTTTAAAATAATTTATCGAACAGTAGTGTGTTCTTGAGCTCCATATTAACCCCTGCCTAATTTACAACTATTCAGGTTGACACTGGATCCAGAGTAATATAAAACGCAGGTCACCGCGTTGTTCGAAAAGTCTAACTCGGCTATCTTGAACTCCGGATTGATGTGAACCTGTACAAATATTTGACACATATATACTCTTTCATTATATTATTATTTTCATTATTATTATTACTAGAGAATTTACATAGCGCTCCTTAAAACTTTTCAAAGAGGTTGAAACATAAATTAAAATGATTATTTATTTAAAAATGAATAAACTAGGTTTATATAGTGGTCAAATTTAGAAACTGCTCAAAAATGCATACTAAGAACGCGATGGTAACCATACATTTTACAGCAAGTGATCAACCAGCTGATTCCACAAGACCATAAAAACTACGACATTAACGCTAACTACTCATCGCTTGTTAATGTTATCGTCGTTGGTTAATGTTACGATTAGAGCTACGGTGCATTTTTCACACAAAACATCAACTCAACTCAATGTCCACAAACGTTAGCATAACTCTATTGTTTACATACTTGCACAAACGTGTTTTGTTTTAGGAAAATTGGTCGAGATAATGAAATAAAGAAAATACGACCGTTATTGAAATAAATACGATCTCCTTATATAATGTAATGAAAAAGTTTTTCTGTAATCGCTAGACAAAATCAAAATGCGAGTTGCAAAAGACTTTTTAATTTTTAATTTAGAGTTTAATAAGACAATAAAAATAAACGTTCCGTATAAAATAAATTTTGCAAACTTTTTCAAGAACTGATAATACCTTAAAAATATAATATCCAGGCGGTACATCGGTCATGTCCACCCACTGACAATCTATGTCGTGCAAGTAGTTGTCGGCACATCCGATGCTGATTCCTTTGAAAAAAAGTACAGCTTGGTTTATTAAAGCAGAAAATAATAATAAGTGAGTAACCTCCCCCTATAAATTAATATGTCACCTTGATCGCCATAGCCCTTGCACGCATATTTCTTTGTTACATTGGGGACGCATTCAACATCTTCCAAACAAAAACTAGCTTTGTGACCTTCGGCTTTTTTGTTTCCGTAGGCGTCCAACACGTCGTAACTTGCAAACACTTGCATGCTATGGTAGTGCCTTTAAAATGGTTTCAAGAAACACGAGATTCAATGCACTAAAAATATAAGGATGTATATTTTTGAAGATGAAATATGAACCTATAATTTCGTTTATTGAATGATCTAAATAACAATACAAATTCTATTAATGCAATAAAAAGTAACATGTGACAAAGATGCCATTCCCAATCTTGTTTCCTTAAGATAGGTTTAAAATCAGCTGTCCCAAAGTTCCATGTACTGCTGGAAAATCGAAGCAGACGTCTCCTGTGGACGTGCCAATCTGCGTACATTTTTGCGTTACATCTACACGTATGCGTAACTTATTTTTCAGAATACTGGAATAATTTGCCATTGAAGAAAACATAAAAGAATGTAAAAGTTACCGCTTTTGGTATTTTTTATTTCGAAAGCTGACGGCGCAGCGCAGTTTTCCTCCATAGCACACTGCAGATGGTACATGGATTGGTCATGCAGGTAGGCAGACTTTTCAATCAGCGTGGCATTTGGTACCAAGTCTGGTAACCCTTTTATAAAAGACAATGTAGTGGCCTTATAGATTATTGTAAATAACTTCGCCTTAGTCTAAGTTCAAACGAACGAAGTCAGAATTATAGCAAGATGCAAGTAAAATTACAAGCATCGAGTTTCACGATAAGTTTAAAAAATGACTTCACGTACGGTTTTTTAGTGAAACATTTGTGTCAGTTAATTTCATTAAAATCCAACAGACTGATGTTTTTTGTTCCTTTAAAAAAAAAAACATGAAAGAAAACTGAATGAAACATAATGTTTTCATAATGTTAATATTTATACAATTTGAATAATTTAAACTAATAAATAAAGGTTTCTTTTTCGTATATAACACACTAATATTTGGAACTGTGAAAGTTTGTTTAAAATATAGAACGTCTTATTCGACAAGTGAAATTTTAATTTTTTAATTTTACACCACACATAGTTGATTTCGTATGCAGTTTGACTACGCTTTGATGCATGCAAGCAAAAGAAAAATATAGTAGCTGTAAAAGAACATCACTTTTCTTGCAACAATACATACTGTTTTGAGCAATATTTTTAACAATTTTGAACAAGACAATAAGTAAACGCAAAATTTTTATTTAAAAAATTTTTCGAATAAGAATTTACTTGCTTGACTTTTATCACGTTCACACGGAGCATTTATAACTTGTTTAGCTTATGTTCTATGATAGCTTTCAAGTATTTGGCGGTGCATTTCTTAAATTCTTATAATAATGCTAATATTTCAATTTTTAAGTTAGGTAATAAATATTTATTACTTTCAGCCTAAATTTTTCAAAATATATCCAGCAGTACGTGTTTTTATCAGGCTGAGGCAAGCTAAGGTAGGTACGCACACGTGTGTGTACATTTTAAAAAGATCGAACTTATCAGCTTCTCATACAGCTATATTTAAAAATCGTGTACATCCAGTTTGAGCCAAAGGTTGAATTGTACAATTGTACTCACTTTCAACGCACATAACTCCGGCAACCCTGTTTGCTTTTGAACATGAAACTCTCTCCAACATTTGGCCATGGTAACATTCAGTAAGGTTGGCCTCATCCCCGTCACAGCGAATCTGGTTGAAGATCTTCGCCATATTGTCTCCACCGAAGAAAGAAGTCTGTTGAGTTTCAAAAAATGCACTTCAATCAGTTTACGTTGCGTGTATGACTGAACAAAGCATTAACCTCAGGAAGAACATTGAAGCTCTAAGTAAGCAAAGAGATCGATTGAAATAAAAAAAAGTTTGTAACTTATGAGAAAAGATTAAATTTAACGGGTATCTAAATGTAATAACTTATATACATTTTTGAATTTATTTTTAATTTCAAATCATATAGAAACTAGTGCGAACCTGACTTAAATTAAATAGTTAAATGGTTATCAATCGTTTGTCTTCGAAATGAGAAGCAGCAATAAAATATCAATAATAAAGAGTTTCTTAAACACAACTATTGACTTACTTTAAGAGCTGAGAGGGAATAATTGAGTCCAAGTTGTCTGCAGACTACCATGGCTTCCAAGAGGGACCAGCCATCTCCACACACAACTCCCCACTCTCCTCCTTCAACTTTCACCTCCACCCGACCTTCCTTATCATTCCGTCCATTTTGAAGGCGTATGGCGTATGGCTGAAGAACAAACAGTTTTTATTAGTGGTTGTTTTATTAATTGTAATAATTTCAACTGAATTATTTTATTTGCAATAATTGACTAATTAACTTTTGCAGTGTTAACAACTAACTGGCGGATGGAAGTGGTTATGTTGGCTGCTGGCTGCAGCTGCCTTCAATGCTTGCACCTCCTTATAGACGCTGTTGCCCGAAAAGTCGTTGGGTACCGTGAAACTCTCTCTGTTATAAGTAGGTCGTGTTGGTTTTTTGGTGGACGTTGGAATGTTGTTGCTGCATGTGACACCGGCTGCTTCTCGTTTGTTGCAATTGTGCTTGCCAAAAATTGCGTGCTGGCAAGAAATTAGGTGATCTTCCAAACCAGTACACACCACGTTGTCCAATCCGATCTCTTCGTTGTCGTTCATAATTTCGTTATAAATACTTCATATAAATAGTAGAAATAAATTTTTTACCGTAATGCGTGGCTCCAAAAAATGAATTGGCATGTGCATTAGAAGCTCCGACAAATCCAAGAAGTCTACAGGCCACGTGTGCAGAGTTGATGTTCCAGTTATCGTCACATATGGACCAAAGTTTATTATCTTTATAAATCAGTACATTTCCAGACTCCGATGTACCTCGATCAGATTTTTCTAAAATTATTTGAAGTTCCTTCAAGTTCTCTGATGCAGTCTCGTCCGCTTGAACAATTTTTCGATAAGTAGAAGATCCAAGCAAGGCAAGAATTGACAGCGTTAGCAAAAACATTTCGAAAACTTCAAATCAAATTATTAAATTAAAAAAATTAAAATGCAAAATCAGTGATCATGTCTATTTAACAATTTTCAGGATAAAAACCAAATTAAAATTTTAAAAAATATTTCTGCAACGCCAACAGCAGTGACTGAGGTAAAGATATTATTGCAGATACTATTACACAATGAAGGCAGCTTGAAGAATGCGTAATATTAGTTAAACAGTGTAATAGATTTGACAGCACAAACGGACTTCTGCAAATTATGAATGACATGAAGTTACATGCAAATAAGGCAACAGTACAATAGAAGACGTGTGTTGCTACATACCGCTCTGCCTTGCAATTCATACGCATAGCACGCTATTGAAACCACAATATTAAAAAAAGTGGTTTGAAAATCTCAGATCAGACTTGCCACACCACCGTATTAAATTAATTTATTTCCATTTTCAAGTTAAATAAATTGAATGTAACAGCAGTTTTAATATTTTTCAATGAAAAATGCAAATATTGTATTTACGTGACGAAAATAATGTCATGTGTAATGTCTATTGATATTTAATGTTCAGTATTATTGTGTAATACAATATATACAGATATGATATGCAGAATATGATATTTATATATATGTATATATATTTATATATAAATATTAATGCAATGGTCTTTTACCAGCACATTATATATATATATATTTATATATATATATATTGGAGCAGTATTGACACACTCATTATATTTTATTTTAATTTAACACAAGGAATAATCGACGGGCAGACGAATAGGATCGTGATTAATAATAATGACGCAAATACTTCCAGGTAAACGTTAATTTCGAATACTATGGTTTGAATATATGAATATATTTATTACAATTACATAAAACAAGCAAACTCGCACACACATATACACACACACACATGTATATATACATACATATCTCTAGTTTATACTTAGTACTACATTGTACATATCTCTCGAAGTCATTGCAATTTGTTGTGACATATTTCACAGACGTGTAGACGGATTTTCATTAAAAGAACGATTTTAAATATGTGCGCCTGTAGGAATAAATCCACAAAATTAAATTAAAAATTCTTAACGAAACCCTCAGTGCTAATTTTTGAACAATTTTTAAAGTACTAATGGAAGTTAATAAAATTATTTTAAGTAAAATAAATATAAAAATATATAGATATTAATTCAGTGCTAATTTTTGAACAATTTTTTAAAGTACTAATGAAAGTTAGAAAAAATGATTTTACGTAAAATAAATATAAAAATATATAGATATTAATTTAGTTAATCGTGAAGCACACTTTTATGTTAAACACATTTGAAACACTTGAAGAATGCGAGGAATGTGATGTTAAATGAGAAACCTCAGAACCTTCGTAGGTAGTCCATGTACGAAAGCATGCTTTTAAGATCAAAGTCAGCGAAGATGAGTTATTTTCATTGCGATAAATTATTTTCTAACATACAAGAACAAGATGCGTTGGTTTCTTGCTTACTCGTGTCACTCACAAATTTGCAGTCCTTTTCTAAAACAGAAAATTTTCAAGCATTCCCATCACATACAGAACTGCGCATATTTTGGGAAGATTGTTCCCGAGATGAGACAACAATCTCATCTATGTATCAATGCTTTCTTCTAAATATTGTTTTCAAACTGTGCAGGTGAGCTGCTTAAACTGCTGGGTTTGTAGCACGTTAACAATGTTTACATAATTTTTGTTTTTGGTTCACTAGGATATTTTTGGTCTTAAGTATCAACAAAACTCCCACTGTAGAATCATCCAAGACTCTAAACTAAAGCCCACAGGTTTTTATTGATGGAGAATGATCAGCAAGCATATATTTTAAAGAGCAGTTTATGACTTTCAGCTGCATATATTTAATTATAATTGAAAAGTAGTATTTTTCGGAAATCATTACTTGCTGGCTCATAATTTGAAATTACATGAAAAAGATTTGAACATATTTGACAATACCACGTTCAACATTAAATAATTTACAACTAGTCTGCTTTTCAATACAACAAACAAACGATTAATTTTAACAACAGTCCTGTTTGATTTTTGTTCACAGAAGGAAAGATGCACACACACGCAGCAGTTGTATTTTTGTAGTATTGAATTTTTTAATTAGCGAAAACTAATACAAATTTCTAAAAAAATTGTTAGCGTGAATTTATAATTGAAGTTTCCAGGAAACTTATGTACAGCGCAAATATGACAAGCCTAGCGAATTGTATACATTGAAAAAATGAGAAAACCAGTACGTATTTCATATTGTTTAAACTTTCATTTCAAGCAAGAGATTAAAATTAAATTTAAATGCATTAGTCCGATCGTTTTTACCTGCTCTTCAAACATTCCATTCAGTTGAACAATTAAAGTGACTACGGTGTATGTGTATTACATATACAATACTTACTCTTCTTAGTTTTAAACATTTGTTTTTTGTTAATGTTAGGTTCATAAGCTATTCATATTTTTTCAGTGCACGTTTAGTTTATAAAAGTTTCATATCAATTGTATTTATGATATTTGTATCAACTGATAATTTATTAAGGATTCAGTTAATTTGAATGTTTAAACTTCATGAACAAATTAAAAAAATAGAATAAGAATTTTTGAAATTCTTCAATCTTGAATGAATGATTTAAATGAATTAATATATTTGTTAGCATTCATAAACGTAATTTAAATAGTATCTGTGTTTGTTTTATTAATAATCATTGGCCATATATAATCTATTTTTTAATTTCCAATTAGCATTAATTGCAGAGCGAAGAAGAAATGCACATGGTCATTCATACATCTTGCCACACCAGCGGTGAGTTACGCATACATGCAATACATAAACACTCAAACATTACATATATACAATAAATACATATATACATTACACACATATACTTGAACACAGACACACGCGCGCGCGCACACAAACACACACACACATTTTCCATTTCCATTTCAAAGTTTTATTCATAATCAACAACATATCAAATAAGTGAATAAAAGTTATGAAGTTGAATATGCGGAGACCGAATAAGACTGTTTGTCTTGTGGTGGCCACCGCAGGTAGATACATGAATAGTTAATGAAATAAAATAAGGAAAATAACTGAAGCAGAAAGATAATTGAAGATAAATAAGTAAATGTTCGTGTCATACATATATAGACATATAACTATGTAAATGTTCGCTCAGTACATATATAAACACATAAATGTTTAACCATTCATAAAGACCATTCATCCGCATCATTTGTTCTAACGTATTCTTAATATAGTATTAGGTGGTGGAGTCGAGATCCGGTGTCAATAAAAAAGCACGGAATTTTGACTTGAAATGTTGTAGGTTTATGATGGCTCTTAGATGGGGAGATACAAGTTCTGTCCAAATTTTAGGACCTGTTATTTTTATGCTTGTCTGGATTAATTTGAGGCGAGTTTTGTAGATATAGAAGAGAGGGGTGTGTCTAGTGGTTGTAGGTATATATATAATGGTGGTATGGTATATATATATATACACATACATACATGTGCATATACAATGAATATTGTACTCCACTTATTTTACTTACCTTTTGCTGATTAACTTTGAAGATGACTACGTTTCCTTTTGGAATTAATTTGAATAATCCAACTGAATGAATTATACAGGTAATGGTGGAATGAAAAAATTAAATGATCGCATTAAAAATTATACCATCTAAAAAAGTAATCTTTTAAATGTTTATCTGATTTTAATATGTTATCTAATCACTGATCTGATCTAACAAGTAGTTTTGTAGAATTAAATATAATTTTTTTTCAGATTCTCAAAATGTATAAAAATTAAGTTGTATCCTTTAAAAAAAATATAAATCTAACAAAACGCCAAACATCATGTAAGCAGAAATTATGAAAAACATTTGAAAGGATGAAAATAGGGTTTTGAGTGATGCATGTCGAAAAAGGTTGAAAGAAACTGCCTCTAAAAAATTTTCTGAAAGCATTATTTTACTTTGCAAAGACGTGTGGATATTTGTAATGCAATTTTTTAATTTTGAGGCATCTCGCTTTTTGAAACCTGTTATGTGATATATGAACATTTTCCAGATATCAGGTAATGGTTTGTGTTTACTAGACATTTCTTTCGTAAGATTTCAAATCTAATATGTTAGTTGAAAAATATTAAAAATTGCAATAACTTCATATGGTAAACCGGCAGAACCAAATATTTTCAGAATATATAAAAGCAGCTAACAATGCAGATACTGAGAGCCATATAAAATTCATGAAAATGGAAGTTATAACATCAAAGCGAGGAATATATATCTGAGTTTAAAGATGGCAATTATTGATTACTTTGATGTGTTCCTGTGTGTGTGTGTGTGTGTGTGTGTGTTTGGTGTGTGTCCATGTGTGTTGCATTTCAAAGTGTGGTTTATTGTATGTTGTTATACCTAACAATCCACCCGTTTTACTTTTTACTTGTGCTTCAATTTTTTGGTAAAATGAGTTTAGTTTAAAATATTATTAATCAGTTAATAATTTAATTTAAATTTTCCATTTTTATTGGTAATTAATTGTATAGTGAACCAGGAATGGGTTGACATTTTCAATGAAGTGATGGAGTCCTGTGCGCTGTAAATTTCACGCGTTCAAAATGCTCGCCGCTCAATTCCGCTGTTGGGATTCTTCAATTAATCCTATTTAATGTCTAAGAATTGAAAATACACCACAATCCCAATTTCAGTTGCAATTTTTTTTAAATATTAAAAAAAACAAATAATTGAAAGATAGCAGAAGAAGGCAATCATAAAGAAGAAAATGGTAATTTTTTTAAGGTTGCGGCCGGGCTTCCTAAATATTACAAACATTCTTGAAGGCACCTGTCAAACTAATAAACTGAGTTTATGCTATTTTGTTTGTATGCAGTTCTATTTTGTACGTATGCGTGCTCCAATTATTATGTTTGCAACAATTTTCACGTACGTTTTCGTTTATTTGTATACGTTGCGTATGTATGCATGGATGCATGTGCATATGTTCCTGGGTTGGTATGTTCAAATCAATGTATACGTTACTTTGTATTTTAGTGTACACAATTATTTGCAGTACAAGTATCATAATATATAAGTACACATTTGTCTAATTATTTCGTATGTACAACTTCGTACAACTGATTCTTTTGACAAATGTACGGTACATAAAATGCGGAGTTTTACATTCGTTTTCCAATTTAAATGTGCCAATATGACTCTGTTTTTTTTATAAGTTTTAATACGAGTACAGTTTTGATATTCCTGTATGTATGTATTTATGTATATATATACCAACTCTTCATGCATGTATGTACATTTAAGTATGTGTGCAATGCATGCATGAATGCATGTATGTATGTATGTACATGCATACATACATATGTGTATGTATGTATGTATAATATGTATGTATGTACATGCATACATACATATATGTATGTATGTATGTATAATATGTATGTATGTATGTATGTATGTATGTATGTATGTATGTATGTATGTATGTATGTATGTATGCATGTATGTGTAATTTATAGAGCACGCAAGTTTACAACAGGGAAATAAGGGAAGCACGTATGCATGTATTTCAAGGCTTGCAACACAACACACAGCACAGGCTCCGCGTCGCACGGTCATCTCAACGTAGATTGAAGTGAAAGTTGTGTAATTGTTGGAAATATTCATCTACAAAATCATTAAACGGAATATTTATTGCGGCATTGTAAAGTAGATCCATCCTATTTCCAGGTCCATCCTATCAAAATTTGATTTTTTAAATTGTAACAAATATAAATAGGAAATAAATAATGTGCGAGTATTTATTCGATGCCATATCTCACGTGTTGATGCTGATTTGAATGACAATTGTCCTGAAGAATATGCCTGCCGCAACTTAACAAATTCGTTTGAAACCACTGCTGAATGAAATAGGATGAACGTTCTGTAGTGTAATCAACATTTATAAATATTACTCTTCTACATTGCTGTCACGAATTTCCGAAAAAATTAAATTTGTTAATTAAATTTTTATTACTAACAGTGAAAATATTCAAGATATAAAAAACGGTATAAATTAAGACCTGGAACAATGTATCAGCGAGTTTATATCTTCAGAATACTTCACGGACTTTTCTATAATTTGGCCGTGTCATCAACATTTTTATCATCAACGTCTTCATCGTATTCACTGTCACCATCGTCGTTAGCATCATCCCAGCCCACCACTCCATCATTTTCTGAAATATCTTACAGCGCACTGACTAGCAACAATACAAACGTCACGGCACTCCGTACCGGAGCCATCAGTTATAATGAAAGGTTGGCGATGCACGTGTGCACTGGATTGTTACTGGCGCTCGTCATTTTGGTCGCCTTGCTATCGAACTCCATGGTTCTCGCGGCCATCTGTCTGAACGATCATCTGCGGACCTCATCCAACTACTGCTTCCTTGCATCGCTCTCCATCATGCATCTTCTCATGGCTACCACAGTACTTCCGCTAACTTTCTTCATTACTTTGAAAGGTTGGTTTATTTTTTCCCCATTAAAGCGATCGTCATAAATTTCGAAAATCTCCCGCACGTACGAAGCATAAAATTCAACATACAAAATTGCTCACAGAAGTATACGCGAAGTATGAGTTCTATGGGCGACACGCTCTTCAATCAACTTATGAACTAAATCTTTAAAAGAGTTTTAAATTTTTTCAAAAACAAATTGTCACGAATTGAAAACAAAAAAAAATTAAGGTTTTCTAAATATTGAAGAAGTTTTTAGAATTAAAACTTTGTTAAATTATAAGAAATCAATTTCGCATTCCGTGTTGATTATAATTAGGATTACATAGTAATGAATTATATGGAGGAAATAAGAATAATTGAAAAGTATGTTTCGATTTGTTTTCAATTTGCTGGTCAGACATTGAATGCTCTCTGAGAAAATGATGAACGCTATCAGAGCTAAACGAAGAAACGAGAAAAAATGTCTGAGCGCTGCCCCGGGCGATAGATCAGGAATCCATGAAGAGCAAATGATGCTGGCAAGCTGGACCATTAATATGCAATCTGCCTCTCCTTTCTGCCTATGTTGCATGATTAATTGTTTAATCTACGTTCCGCCTTGCTTCATACAGTGCGCTTCCTAATGAATACTGATGCTCTATTTTTAAAAAATTCTGAATATATTTTCAACACAAAAAACAAACAAATTTGAAACAAATTACGATAAAACTACATTTTTTAATGAATTTTTAAATTGCGTGCATTCCTGAATTAATGAGTTTTGCCTAATAGGCTTTAAAAAAGTCAAACTATAGAATATTTATTTTTAAAATAGGAAAAAAAGTATATTAATGAAAATATGTGAAACATTTGTTAGGAAGACAATAAATAAATATGTACAGGCCCTTCTTCTCCTCTTGCAAATTCGTAAAC
The DNA here is from genome assembly GCF_000326865.2 of Helobdella robusta. NCBI lineage: Eukaryota > Metazoa > Annelida > Clitellata > Rhynchobdellida > Glossiphoniidae > Helobdella > Helobdella robusta. The sequence goes on along the minus strand of NW_008703718.1, from coordinate 852,406 downwards.
ATGCGGCATACGTATTTTAGGAGATAACGCGTGTTTATTGCATCAGGTGGGTAGGCTCAATTTTATTCGGAGGCAGAGCAATTAAATCAAAGAAATGTTCAATACGTTGGAGACGCAAATACAATTAGGCTGCTGCGTAAAGAGCCCATAATGGAGTGCAAGAATGTTCGTTAACATCTAAACCCTACAGAATGTAATGCCAGGAGTGATGTTATGATAATAAAAACATGCGGAGTTAGCATGTATATAAACCTGTGTGTGTTATTTTTACCATAACTTTTGCATAATTTTTTAAACCTGGGGAATATAAGGTGCCATTCCAATATTTGGTAATAAAAATAAATATTTTCGTGACCCCTCCCACTTTCCAAAAGACTTTCGTCGCAAACCACTTGACGCAAACAAAAAGTAAAAAAAAAGTTCTCATGTAAATAACAAAAATTATTTTTCCTTTTAAAATTTAATACCCATACCTATTTAATCCACAAAAAGCTGTAATTCTAACAACGTTCTATCTCTTAAGCTCTTTATGTTAGTGTTTGTTTGTAAATTTAAAATCATTTTCCAAAATGCTTTACCGCTGGATTAACGAATATAAATTTTATTCTATTAATGAAAAATTTAATAACAATAGGTTGTTTCCAAAATTAAAATCTGGATCGTTACAAAATACTCAATTGGCTTGTCTAAGTATTGACTTTTTCAAATTTGTTGCAAGTTTTTTTTAGAAATCTTGAATAATATGGTGTAATGGAAGAAAATGTTTTTTCATTTTTGGTTATAAAAAGCAGTAGGTAATTGATGATTGGTAGGAGAAGATAAGAAATAAACCAGCTCTGATCTGCATGAATATACAATGTTGCAAGATTGAATGTCGCAGAAAAACTATCTTTTTTTCGATTGCCAATTAATAAACAGTACTTAAATTGAGTACACACGGTATAGATGTGTGTATGTTTTATGGGGTGGATTTCTGACTGAACCAAACGTGAATAGTGGTCAAAATGTGCTGACTCATGTAATTATTTTGACGCTGTTGCTAATTAAAATAGACAAAAATTTTAAATTAGAAACTGTGTGAATCTGTATTAAATATGATACAAAATATGGTGCCTAACAGTTATAATAAATGATCGCAAGCAACAAAAATTCATTCTATATACCTTGTACAGATGAACGACTAAACTTCAAAAAGTTTCTGTTAGCATTTAAAAATGTAATCAACTGAAAAGTATTATTATTATAAAAAAAGATAAATTAAAAAATCTTTTTAAAAGTTTAAAAAAACTGAATTAAAATTTCAATTACAATTTTTTGTGTGATTCTCCAAAATAAAAATGATTCCTAAGAATGGCTGAGAATTAAAAGGTTACCGAATCTTAATCTAAGCAACCACCTTTAAATAAAAATTTTACTTAAATTCTAATAATTTTTGGTCTTAAAATTTTCTTAGTAGAAAACTTTTATTACTTAATTGGCTGAAAACGACAACGTAAACAGAGCCTTGTAGTAGTTAAGAAACACTTTGTTGCGCAATTACATGAAAATAAAAAATGAATAAATAACAAAACAAGTGGTTTTGAAAAACGCAACAAAAACAATGTTCCAAAAATATTTAAAAAATGTAAAAAATTTATTGTGAAATAAATGCAATGATGACTGGTCATATAAATTTATTCCCGTTTCAAATAACCTAACACGTAAGTCAGACGTGTATGTATGCCAGACGCGCTAATAGAATTTTTAAAACCTTTGAATATTTCAAAGTATTTCTTGCCAAAATATTTTTGGTTTTGTCTTAATTATTAACGAATGTTTCTATTTTATTTTAATTTGAATTGGCTTATTTTGTAAGAAATATTCATATTAAATCCTATCAATACGACTCGCTTCGCCACGCTGATTTTCAAAAATGAAATCATACACGTAAGTTTAGCCCTACGAGGTTTCGTTTTTATGAGTTTTCCTATTTAAAAAAATTTAATTATAATTAATTAGCAGTAGTTATTCTGTCGAGAACTGACTGATGATTTTGTGGTCGAATTTTGATTGCCTGCCCCAACATACAAAAGTAATGCAAAGAATTTGTTAGCCAACATGCAATCAGCATGACGTTACGCTGTTCTTGTCTGAGAAGATTTATTGAATCAAACGAAACACAAGTTGATTTATTGCTAAAATTGTGAAAAAGTTAAAAACAAATTGTTTTCTTTATTTTTTTTATTATTAAAAATAATTTGACATAAAAACACGTTTTTTATCGAATAATTTTTGACACATAATCAAATTAAAGTGCATAGTGACGGAATATGTGAAATATATTATGCATGCTCCTTAGCATCTGACGTCTTCTGTCAAAAGAAATATTTTGGCGTTGAAAGCTGCATCAAAGGAAAACTAATAAATAAGCATTTGAATATATTGTTGAATAATATAATAAATAACTGAAACAGATGTTTACAATACTGCAGGTAAGTTCGATTGCACGGACAACCAGTGCAAGTTGTGGCTGGCCGCAGACACTTTCCTATGCAACGTAACGTTCCTGCACATGGCGTTCATCAAGATGGACACGTATTTACGTTTGAAGGACAAACCTCGACCTCATTATCAATCATGCAGCTGTTCTTCGTCGTTCTGGTTGGCTGCTCCTTGGCTGGTTGGAATCGTTCAATCATCTGCTCAATACATGTTGAGCATTTCAACGTCGGACACCTTATTATTGGATCGTTCCATGTGCATCATCGACGACGCCAACTTCGCCATACTCACTTGCCTCTTCTCCTTCCTCGTTCCTGCCTTCGTTGCCCTCGTGTTTGACGGCCTGTGCAAGAAGTTATTGTTTCAAATGAATAACTTGGCCAGTTGCGTACCAACGCAAATGATGAAACGAGAAGCGGGCAACGTGCAAGCAGTTCTTCATCAAAATGCAATAAACGAATTTGACAAATCAAATTGTGACGCGAACGATGTACCACGTGACGGGCAGTTCAACGCTGGTCCCAGCATTAACGGTCATGATAATAATAGTGATGACAATGATGATGATGATAATGAGAGTGATGATTATGATGATGATGATGTTTCAGCCAGCACATTGTCTGCAGATATCAGCGTTTCAGAAGTTTGCGAAAATGAAACGAATCATTGCGCTGCCGACTGGTTTATAAATGAAACAAATAAAAAAAATGCAGCCGACGATAATTTAAATTCAGTAAACATTTTCAATGTTGATACTGACGGAGAATTCATAATTGAAACACATGATGACACGGTTGAGAACGTGAAGAGCAACAACTTCAACGCTAGCAACGACATGGAAAGCGTCGAAAGACAATCGACCAACGCGATGAATGTGCTGGCTAGTGATGAATGCACGCGAGAGAATGCTATCATCTCTTCTCCAGATCTCTCGCCTCTCAGAAAAAACTCAAATTTTAAAACACGAGTTGATTACAATTTTCTTGTTAATGAGAAATTTAACGTTGGAGAAAACGTAAATTATGCGAGAACTGTTTGCCGTTTGTATGAAAACAATAGAAATAACTGCGAACATCCTGACGCGGCAAATGAGTTAAATGAGGCAGAAGACGTTAACGTTGTCGGCCAGGCAAATAGCTTATCTCCTGGGAAAAATCTCATAAAACGAATGAACGAAGTTAACCTCCGAATGACCAACAACTGCAGAAGGACGAAAGAATTCTGCAAAGTAAGCGTGCACGAAAACAACGGTCGCAACATTTGCAAAGAAAGTCTCAACAACAATGGAAATCAAAACAACGACAGTCAAAATAACACACACAATCACAATCACACTCACAACAACAGCAACATATGCAACAATCAAACTTGCAACAATACATATAGCAATCCTATTCCTACCAACAACATACGCAACAATCACATACACAGCAACTACATATGCAACAATCACATACACAACAACGACAAAATATTTGGCGGTGGAATAAACAATTGTAACATTAACCATAAAAGTATCAGCAAACACAACAACAACAACACCAGGAAAATAAACAAAAGCAACAAGCATAAAAGCAACACGCCGAAGAACAACATTGCTGATTGTATGAACGAAAACATGGAGAATAGAATGCAAACAGCAGCATTAATGCACGATAATCAATCTTCCTCTATCAGACACATTGATAATGAACGTATAAGAGAACAATCGCTGCAAACTGAAAGACAATTTGAACAAATCAATGCGCATCAACCAGCCACTCAAATTTGCATTCAAATCAGCAAACCACAGAACGGTCAAGCGAACATCCGTTCTTGTGATTTATTACCTGAATCCAGAAAAAATAACAAACAAAAATCTATAGCTAATCACAATTTTAAATGGCCAAACAATGTAGAAAAGACTGAGGCCTCTATCGGTGGTCATCACACTTGTTCTGAAAAATTGTACAAAAACTTAAAAACTCCGAATTTGAAGGGACGCTCAGAAGATGTCCATGATGTGCACTGCCACTCGAATCAATTCAAGACAAAGCAAACAGGATTCAGAACTTCAAAAAAAATCTTCACGTCATCTCAAGCACAAAATGTGAAAACATCGTTGGAGACATCGTCGGCGTTATCTTTGCTGACGACAGAAGCGTCGTTATCATCATCTTCCTCATCAACGCCACATAGAAGCGACGACGTGCAGCCTAAAAATTCAAACGAAACAAGAGAAGAGAGCCAATTAAACAAACTGAACTCCAAAAGTTGCTCGCGGTTCGATCATTTTCTTCGACGCCGACAGTCATCGAAAAAATTTCATTTGTTGGATTGCTCGTTCAGAAAAGATTTCATCTTCATCGGAACCTCGCGTTGTTTGCTTTTCATTTATTTAACGTCATGGATGCCGACCATCTCCTTCAATCTTTTATACGCAACGGCCATTCAATTTCAGAAAGTATCTTCATTCTACTTGGAAATAATCACCCGCTGGTTGGCTTGTTCCACGGTTCTGTCCTTTCCTCTGATATGCTTCACACGGTCAAATATTTTAAGAGAAGTTCTTAAAGATCTTTGGAAAAAAGTTTTTGTTGTAAATAAAAATGCAGTCTCATCTAATTGTGTTGTTTAAAAATGTGTTTATGTAATATGTATTTTTTTACTTTATAAGACAATAAATAGCTATTTTGTCAAAAATTTGTATTTTGATCGAACATACACATATTTGTATTGCTATTTATGATCTATAAACGTGGAATAACGAAAATGTTTTAACGATAAATTTATTTTAAAGTTAATAAGAACATTTAAAAATAAAACAATTAATAAAATTATAGTTTATTGAATGATCAAAGTTGTTTAAAATAAAATATTTATATAGCCTTCATCCACACAGATATCCGTTTGTTTGCCCGGTGGCCCATTAATCCATTAACCCATTCATTCACCCACCCATCTATCCATCCACCCACCCATCCATCCATCCATTTATCCATCCATCCATCCATCCATTTATCCATCCATCCATACGATCAATCAATCAATCAATCCCCAAAAATCCATGTGGCCTGAACATTTTTGTTTCGCCATACAGTCGTTTAGATTTATATGCAATCTTGGAAACTCGTTGTTTTTAACAAAAATGTTAAATAGTTTCTCACATGGCAGTGGCACCAGCAACAACAACAACAACAACAACAACAACAACAACAACAACAACAACAACAATACTGCACAACATTTAAATTATTGGAGGTGATGGAAGTATGAACGCTGTAGTTGATTTGCTCGTCAAAAACATGCAAGCCTCACAATTTATTGATCTAAATGAATAACGTGGAATGGTGGTTGGAATTGTACACATTTCCAGATACGGTTACAGACTTTACAGTACTTTAAGCACACAATTCAAATGATGCTAAATGTAAATATGTATTCTAGCACTATTCTGAACAATTTATTTGATAAAGTCCTAACTTACATTTACAAGAAAACATGGGTTAAAATGAACATGGCTTAAACGCAAACAGTAATTTTTTTTAATTAACTAGTAAACTTTTAACATCCCATTTAAACAATTGTACGAGTTGAAATAATTTCAACACGCAGAACTGCTGTACAAACATTCACCAGCAGGTCAGAAATATTTGCATGGCACGAGGATACAAATGTTGTAACCGTCGTTTTCAATATTGACTCTCGAGATATAGGAAAACTTAATTCAATTTTTTGTCAGTGCCAAAAAAATATTAATATTTTTTGTGTGCAAACATTTTTTCAGTATTCATTATAAATTAAAAAATAACCTTCAGAGGATTTTTTGGATTTCCTAGGAATAAAAAAATGTAGATTAGCTGAATGTTTTTCTTTTATTATGCAGCTCGTTGAACTTTCGCACGCACAGAAACACACACACACACACAGAAACACACACACACACAGAAACACACACACACACAGAAACACATACACACACGAAGAATATTTTGTTATGAAAACCTCGCACGAAGATGAGTGAGGGCATTATATTCGCCATGAAGCAAGTACATTCAACGGTACAATGCATGCATTATACTTCATGTTGACGCTTTCAAAAAATGAAATAAAAATGTGCTTAAATCATAAATTAAGTGCTACAATAACAAACTTTAAAAAAAGAAAAATATTCTTCAAAATTTAGTCTAATAACAATATGAGTATTGAACCAGTCCAAACAAAATGTTGTCAGCACCACAAAATCCTTTAAACAGACCTTCCCATTAAAAGCATGCGGACAAACAGCAAATAAAGCCTGCAAAATTTTTTTCTTTCCATAAACATTATCAATATCTATAAAAAATCCTCTTGTTGCCTAAATTATTTACCAAAATAATTTTGTCCTTGCCAATTAATTCTCACAAGGGTCAAAAAAAATTTCATAATTTTTAAACAATTTTCACATAAATCTTAATAAAAAAAATAACAGAAAATTTAAAATAAAATCTACTTACAAAAAAACTTCAAAATTTTTGAAGCGAAACAGGTAAAGTGATCCATTGGAGAAAATAATTAAGATTTATAGCAACGTCCTCTCGTCATTTTAATCGAACTGCTTTTCATTTAAAAACAGCCAGCCAGTCAGCCATCAATCTTTCAATCATAACGCGTTATACATCTTCTGACAGGCAGACCACTGCATGTTTCTATGAAGCGCACAATTTCTCATAATTTTGCAAGTTATCCTAATAAATAACAAAATTGTAAAACCGTTAACTGAAGCAGAAAATTTTTGCTTGAAATTTATTGTATCTATGTATGTATATATATATATATATATATATATATATATATATAATTATAAAATTATTACAACTAAATAGGCTCGTAATACTTCCAACGCAAAATATTTCCATCAACAGAAACAGCAGCAGCAGCAATGAAAAATATTTAATATCCACTGAGCTGGAAGAAAGAGAGATAACAAATGGGCCAGTGTTATTCATCAATGACAACAAACAACGTCGATGATGACAATTACATAAATGATTGCGAAAAATGAAAATTGATGTGCAATCCTCTGCAAGGCTTGCCTCACAATGGCAGACACGTCCCACACAGTGTTTCGCCGCTGCTTTCACATATATTCTGTTGGAGATGTTTTAAAAACATTCAATAAATTATTTACCAAAAATAATATTAAAGACATAATAGTATCGTATGTAATAATAACAATAATAATAACAATAGCATTATAAATAACAACAAAATATTTCAATTAATTTCGACAGCTGTCATGTGCGCGGAGGAATCGTTCAATTATTTCAAACATGTTCGACGCTGGAAATAAAATGAGTGAAATATAAGGAAGGCCATAAAGCACGCATGCATAATAATGCGCACATTAAATCTGCGCAGAACGGAGAACATTAAGATAAGATCTTGCGTAATACCTCGCTCAGATGCGCCCAATAAAATGTTCCGTTTGATTTTCTCCCTCCAAAAAGAGTTGAAAACACTCAAATTTATTAGGCACAACAACAACAACAAAAACAACAACCAGAAACAATAATATGAACAACAACAATAATAAGATGTAAAGTGTGATCTGTGGCGTTCTTATAATAAGAATAACGGTATAAACGACATATGACGTTTGGTATCAACAGTTGACGCTTGGCGTGGATACGTCTCCATGCAACTCAGCTTCTCCTTTATTTTTTTCTATTTTTATTTTTCATCACAATTTTTCTAAGATTTCTAATTAATTACCATTAAAATTACTTTCAAAGCTCTCAAAAGAAAGAGAGAAATGTTAGTGTAAATAATTAGTTGAATTATTTATACATCTAAAGTAACTTTGCACAAATTGCTAATGATCATCTCCATTTATCATCCTCCTCCTCCTCCTCATCCTCATCATCCCTTGTCTTCGTTGTCACGATCATCATCCTAATTATTATCAACTCAACTACTAAAATGCACTGATGGAATGCGCTGATGGAATGCGCTGATGAAATAGATGCTGCACACAGCAACTGATGAAATGCACAAACAACAGTAAGAAAGAAAATAAAAATTTTCAGAAGTTCTATGGCGGAAAAGAAAGTCGTGTGATTAGAAAGCATCAAACTTAATAAAAATTAATGTTTAACAGAAACTCGTTTAAATGGAGAAAATTTGTTTGTTCCTCGCTTACAATAGCTTAATACAAACAAACGTAATGTTCCAATGTGGCGAGTATCATTTGTTGTAACTGCAAGCACACGTGCCATGCAACCTTACAAATTTCTCATGTGAATGTACGAACAAACCATGGATGCATTCATTCTGAACAAGAAACGCAACAGAAAAAAGAAAGTAAATTGGATGAAACATGCATGCACCTTACATTCCAGACGCTCATTAAATTTTTTTCAATTTGTCACCGATGCATGCAAGTTGTACACTTGTCATCAGTTGTACACTTGTCATCAGTTGTACACTCGTCATCAGTTGTACACTTATTATCAGTTGTACACTTGTCATCAGTTGTACACTCGTCATCAGTTGTACACTTGTCATCAGTCGTAAACTTATCATCAGATGACCATTTAGTTTGAACATTCAATTATAACAAGTTTTTAATTTTGAAATTAAGTTTTTAGAAACAAAAAACAATGACTATTGATAAACTTGCACGTAGAACGTCAGGATTATCTACAAGTAAAAACATAATAGATAACATTTCAAAGTAATTTCAATATAACCAAACTATTAATATAATTTAATATTATAGAGTAAATTATGAAGCGAGCTGACAACACACCTGCTCCGCCACACCTCAAAACACGCAAGTAGGTACCTGCTTCGTTGGCTGATTGGCTGGTTGACTGGTTGGTTTGATTGTTTGATTGATTGCTTGGTTGAATGGTTGATGATTGATTGGTAGCTCATTGGTTAGTTAGTCAATTAGTTGGTTGATTAGTTGGTTGGTTAGTTGATTTGCTGGTTAGTTGGCTGCTTGACCGGTTGATCGCCGGTTGGCTGGTATCATCAGCCAATTAAATTTGTGTAGAGAGACCTGAACAACACCATTGTTGTGTAGTTTGACCAAATATGTGTCATACATTTCAGTTGCACACATTTTATAAGATTCTTTATCGCAGACAGTAGAGTGTACGCTACATAATATAGTACATTGTTGTGCGTCTGTCTGTGGAGGGTAGCATCATATTACTGAGGCGTTTGGTGGGTATCGATGTTGATTGATCTTGAATTATTTCGTGATAGATGTAGCATTTGTAAGTTTATTTGTGTGTGTGTACGTTGTGTGCGTGTGTGGGTGTGTGTGGGTGTGTGCGGGTCACTTTGGTTGACTTGTTAAGTCAGTTTTGCAAATTTTATTTTGAACATTTTGTTGTGTTGTCTATTCTGTCGCTAGATAGTGCAGACACAACCACGGTCATAAATATCTGCCACAAATGCTTTTTTTCGTTTCAGATAAAAATATTTCAACATTTGGTAGATTTTAACAAATAAGCAAACAAATAGAAACACAGTATAAACTTTTTTTAAAACTATTAAATCTTGAAATTCGAAATAAATTTTATAGCAAGATGATCAAATAAAAATGTTATTGTTGACAAACGGTATGAAAGAAGGCAGGCAAATTTTGAAAGTCTGACGATGCACCATGGGAGAGGATGTTGAAGCATAACATAACATGCATGAGAGCCGCAGATAAACATGAAAAAATTATATACCGATTGCAAAACAGTGGAGACGAAAACAAAGAAAGAAAAAAAAGACAAAATTAAAAAAAGAAAATGAGAGAAAAAAGGGAGAGAGATAGAGATTACAAATAGGTGCATTCTAGAGCAGTGGCAGGACATTTAGCTGGTGGTGTCTTCCAACATTTCCTCTTGTGTTTAACATCTCCAAACGCGTTTTAAAGCATGTTGAAGTTTATGTTCTTTCAATGCGTTACAAATGCCTATGGAATGTTCTCGGGCTTTTAATTAAAATAATAATCATCTCGAGCAACGATGGTTCCTGCTCATCTAACCAGCAATAGCAACTATTGAAAGGAGAGCGTCGCATGAAACAATTTGGAAGTTAAAATGTTTGTATCATAAAAATCATTTCCTGGTGCATGCCCATTAAAGCACCAGTTGGACATCATTCTAAGTAGTGCATAACTCTGTTGACTTCTTCCCAAACAATTGTTTCGTTAAAGATATATTATTATATAAGTAAATGAAGTTTCAACCATTAATCTAAATGATAAAATCTTTGCTCGCAGGTGTCAATCAAAAATTTTGTTTGATTTACCTACCGTGAATTTTTAATGAAATTTAATTTTACTTTAAATGAACGTCACTGACACATCTCAAAATCGCCAAATGCAATCAGTTTCATTTCATCACATCGCATTTGTTATACCTCATGCGATCATTTTATTACATGCAATCAGTACATAAAATGCAATCATTATTATAGATGTACATCATTATATTCAATACAATCATTACATAAGATGTAATCATTATATGAGATGTAATCATTATTTAACATGATGTTACCTTCTCGAGGGCACACAACTTCCGCGTGAAATCGTCGATGGATTGTTGGGACCTGGCATGTTGGCTCTGCATGCCCTTCAAATGCTCATTCAACCTCCATTCCAACTTTTTCTTAGATTAGAAAGAAACAAAACAAACAAAACATTCAGATCCATTTCAGTAATTAAATAATCCATTTCAGTAATTAAATGTCAAAAAGTCACACAAACAGAAAAATGCTTCAAAAGACAAGTCAGACTCGACATTTAATTTAATATTCGCAGACAAATGCAGACAAATTGCTTCGTTAAGCTTAACAAAAAGCGTAATGAACCTTAAGCATTTCTTGGTGATCGCATGCAGCAGAGATTTGGCCGTCTTTTTGACTGCTTGTGAAGCCGTTGTTCGAGGTAACAACATCAGAGGATCGCATCACATTCGAACGCACATTTCCATTCCCTATCTGATCATTTGTTTCCAATTTTATTGTCCTTCCGGCATTTTTTAATTAACTTTTTTTAATATTAAAAAAATTTGACAAGCTTTTGTTAAACCTTGTCAAACAAGCTAAAATAGTCAAATAAATATAAACATTCGGATCCTAAACATGACACAACCAAACATTATAAACTGAAAACCTCACAATCGCATATACATGGACAGGCGCTCAGAAGCGTCAAAACAAATAAATTATGCATTTTTAAATGAGTGTGATGATAATGGGTACGTATCTTTGAGTGAGTGAACGCTGATGAAATAAGTGAGTGCATAGTAGAGAAGCAGGCATACCCACCCATTCCACAGATTGTTGTATGGTCAGAATGCCATCCTTTATTTCCTGCTGCTTTTCTTGCATTTTCTTATTTTCAACGTAATTGCCTCTAATATGAGCCCTGTTTAATCCGTCAACGTTTTCTTTCAATTCCTTCAGTGCATGTTTTATTCAAAACAATCAAATTTATGTTTAATTTTATAATCGTTGGAAAGAAAATATTATGACAGTTAAAAAATAAAATTGAAAACACAAAATGTAGGAAAGAGAAGTGAAGGGGAAGACTGACGCATTTCAAATCTTCTTTCAACTCCGCCAATGCAAATGTGACCGCTGTTTCTTGGCTTTTTAACTTTTCAAAGCAATCCAGCTAAAATAATTATCGAACCAAATTTTTCATAAAAATAAAAAAATGTCAATTTAAACGCAATTCTAAAAAAACTTATGATGAGAAATAAAAAATAACTTGTTGCTGCAGCTCAATGTTCTGAGATCTAGCATGGCAGAGTTGTTCAGTCAACTTCAAACAGTGCTCCCTGTGACGCGAAATTAGTTTTTCCACGTGCACTTCGTTTCTTTTTTGTTTCATTTTCAATTTAGTCGCAACCTTTTTAGTGATTTGAATTCATTGGAATAACACGACGTAATGAAAGCACACGAATAGATTGATAAAGCAACTGTTTTTCTTTAATATACAGGAAAGATTTTTTGATACTCTTACTAAGATTAAAATATATGAAAACATTTTTCAAAATTGCCATTTTGAAAAATGTTTAAAAAACTAATGCATTGATTCACGCAAATATAAAAATGGTTACACCTGAGACATTCCATTCTTCACCATCAGCAGCGGCAACAACACAACAACATCACAACAACAACACAACAACAAAAACCCAACAACAACACAACAACAATAACAACAACAACAAAGATAAGAAGCAACGACAGAGAAATGATAGCGTTCTATTAACAAAACGTCAGCGATGATCATTATCAACAGGCCAACAAATAGCAAACATTGCGAAACTTCATTTGCAGTTTCATCTCTTCTCCAATAATTCATAATTTTTCACCAGCAATTATGTGGTTGACTCGTTTACCGGGCTAATGTGTTCGCGTTACAAAGTTTCTTACATACATATATGTATATATAATCTATAATTAACATGATGTAATATAATTTGACATAATTAGTCAGTCTGACATTTCATTTGCAACAGTCAGACGTTGAAAAAAGCAGCGGCAATAAATCATTTATGTTGGAAATAAAAGATAAATATTTCGGCGCTGTGGTGTATCGTTTGATGTACAGTATGTGGACATGACAAAAAAATTACTTTTGTCCTTTCATTGAGGAGGAGTCTGTAATTCATCAACTCATCCGTCAGATGTTTCTGCTCCACGTTCTGATTCTCAATTATCTGCCGAGAATAAAGCAGTTCGTACATTAAATACACCACCGACGTAAAAATAATTAAATAGATTGAATAATATAATAATAATTTGAATAATATAAAATAATAAAAATTCACTGGCGTACAGCTGAGTAACAACTGAGCTGAACAGTAATATTGCAACTTTAAAATTGCGTCACGTCATATTGGAAATCGATAAACATTATGCTGGCATTATTTTGGTACGATTCAGAATATGACAGGAGTGGGCAAACTTTTTCTATTGAAGGCCGCATTGAGAATTATATTGCTTTAAAGTGGCCGAATATATATGTGTGCATGTGTGCGTGCGTGTATCTGTCTGTGTGTGTGCCGCTATGTGTGTTGTTTGATAGTCATCTTCAAACATATCTCAACATTTGAGTTGTGCTCAGTAATCAGCAATCAATCAGAATTAGCAATGAGTGATTCTCAATTCGGCAATGACGCTCTTGAATGAATTTAAACAGAAAAAAATAAATTAGCTAATGCATAGCACTGTTCTTGCAAACACACCGAAATATCGGTTTCCATCATAACATTGAAAAAAAACAAAAAATGATTTTTTTAATTTGACCTCAGTCTAGCAAACTCTGGAATATGATATTTCTGCTTATGGAATATTTTGAAATGCTAACATTCAGTTAGTCTGTTTTCATGTCATGTTTCAATGAATTCAAAAAGATTATTGAAAGTCTGAAGTTATATTTTGTAGATTGAGATAAACTTAGTAAAAGGATTCAAAAACAAAAGGTGTGAACAATAATTCATTCAACACTTCAAAAAAAAGTTAACGGAAAAAAATAAGCTTATTCAAAATGACAATATAAATGGAGAAACACGAAACGAAATGAAATTTTAGCAATCAATATAGTTAAGTAGTACTCTCATAAAGTAACGATGAAAGGTTTCCAAATGTTGCTCACGAAGATCAAGAAAGCTTTCAAGTTAATTGAATGGGATTCTTACAAGAGCACGATGCTTACGTGAAACATTCAGCTCTTAAATACCAGCCAGGTTCTTTTCTCGACGAGTTTCTTCGAAATTTAGAATGTTTTAATAGACGTGCGGAGATTTTCAGCGGGCACTTAGATGAAAATTTTGCATGGTTATTGGTACTTGAATATTCAATAGTTTGAAACAAGTGATTAAACAAAACTGTTGATAAGATTAATCGCTGGATTCAAAATTAACAGGCTCATTTTTGCATGTTTGCCGTGAGAGGAAAAAACATTTTACTCGTAAAAGTTTATAATAATTACTAATATTATTGTTATTAAAAAATGATAAAACTCTTTCATAAGAAAATAAGTTGTTAAAAAGTAATATTTATTTATAACTGGGTTTGTCATTAACAAGCTAATAAAATCTTTCGTATCGTATCGTATCGTATTTGTATGCGGCTGGTTCATTTTAACGACGAGTTTCTAACATTTTAGTGAGACAATTAAAACAAAATAATTAAGACAAAAGATAAACAGAAACCAAACTAAACCGACAAATGTATAATTTGTTTCATCTTCTTCCTTACATACAAACAACGTAACATAAGTTTACAATCCTCGAGATGTTGAGTGTTTGGAATCATCAACTTGAATTGTAATCATTAAAATATTGGTCATCCATCCACAGTTGAGAATGCTGTAAATTACGATTCGCTGCCAATGCATCTCATCAAATCTCAGCATCAAGATGAATTTCATTCCCATTTTATTTATTTCAAGATATAAAGTACGATTCTTGCTGATGGTGATCGTTAAGCTACCAATTCTATTGTAAACAAATAATTTCATAGAGCACATAAAGAAAACAATCTCATCTTTTCATTGCAACAGAAAATAAACCGCAACATGAAAACGTTAATGAAATTTTTGAAAAAAAAAATTGTCGAAACCAATAACAGCAGTCAGCTTAGTTTGTGTAGTGTTGTGTCGCTAGCAAACGCGCCACTGATGACCACACCAGACTCCACACAAAATTGGTTCAGTAAATTATAGGATTTCGGATTAGAGCTCTCAGCATAAAGAACAGCAAACATATCGACCGAGTAAACTAACGTTCATGTAATTTAAGTGGGGTATGATTACAGCTTCTTCCTGCCACGTCAGACAACGACGTCACATGGAGAATGCATGCGAACGTTGGAGTAGAAGGAACGTGCAAACGGAACCTTCAAACAATATATCGCGTTATAATGCTATGAAACATTTCATTTAAAATTAAATATATACGGTGACGTCAAAATAACCCCGCTAATATTCCCAGCGTCATCGACAAAACTGGATTAGAAATTAGAGAAACAGAGCTAATGAAGACAACATAACAAAAATATAACAACTACTGCAATGTCGTTATAACTGATAACAAAGATGAGCCTTATAGAGTTGACGCAAAATATTGTGTTAAAATTTTAAATCAGAATATGGTAAAAAACTCGTTAAAAAATATAATAATTAAAAGAAAATGAAAAAGTTTTGACAGAAGACGTCATGGAGATGCTTATTCATGCGAAGATAATTTGATGTGCTGCTCTTCTTCGCGTGCACATTCTCCGCTGCTGGCATGCTCCAACTTTATGAGCGTGCTTGGATTAAAACGTATTTATGCTTTCGTTTTATTTACCATGCTGGCTCTCTTTAATCTTCGTGCAAAAATTAGTTTTATTATGTGTTTATTTTCACGTCAAAAGAATGGTTTCAAAATACGTCATCGTCTGCTTATTACCTTGAAATTGCAAACAGTCACGTATGAATGAATGAATGAATGAATGAATGAATGAAAGTAATGCAGTGGAGTGATTATTTAGCCACCGTTCCATTTAACTGCTCCTAATAATTTGAAGATGACGTGGACGTAATTAAACGACATATTCACAGAGAGTCCTTCATCAGATGTCATTAAAGCGATGACATTTGCAATGTGTAGTATTCAACAAATATTATTCACTAAATGTTTGGCAAAGTGTTGTATTCAACAAATGTTGTTATTTACTAAATGTTTTGTGGGCTTTCATTTCATCCAGTGTAGTAAAAATCATGAAAACAAATCAACAACAAACGCAAAAACAAAGCTAACAATAAAATATCTTAACAACAAATTGCTAAAAAGCAGCAATAACAGCAGCAGCAACAACAACAACCACTGCAAAAATGATAAGCACAAGGAGCAGCAGCAGCAGCAACAACAACCACAAAAGCTACACTAGCAATATCAACAATCACACCAAGAACTCACAGCAATAAGTGATTTGTGTTCATCTTCACGATTCTTTTTCTCCTCCGCCATTTGCATCATCATTCTCTTCATCGCACTTTCATGCTCCAGCGATCCAGTATCTGAATTTATAGCATTAACACGGTGCCGCCATTATGCATGACATTCCTTCAAACTCCTTCCAACCATTCGAACATTCGCACCAGCAGACTTTCATCCTTGAAATTCACCACAACTTTAACAACCAATCATAAAATTTGAGATGTTCCAATTAAAAACATTCGCCTGGCTGACGCGATGAAATTATTCGCACCGATGATAATTCGAGCATTGAATGAACAGAGTTGTGTAGTGTATAACATTAATACATTGCATCTTAACATACCCTATCGTCGTTAATAATGTTGTAAGTCGGGCAATATCTCATGTAAATATTTGTTAGGTATAATAAACATATGTACGAATATGAGATAATAAATTGAGACAAATACGCACGCACACACACGCACACAGATACACACGCACAGGCACACACCAACACGCACACACACGTATATAATATATATATATATATCTATATAATATATATATATATATATATATATATATATATATATCGTTTGTTGTTCATTAAATGTGATGTAGAGCATAATTCCATCTAAAAACAATTTTATAAAAGGCATGCACGCTGTGTCGTCTAACAGATGGATGGATGAATGAGTGAACGAACAAACGAACGAACGAACGAATGAATGAACAAACGAACGAACGAACGAATGAATGAATGAATGAGACGTTCTAAAAGAACAAAAAAACCGAGGCAACATGAGATTTGAAAAAATTACCCAAAGTTTCGATCTTATTCTTCATTTGTCTGAAGGTCTCACTGTTGAAGGCATACGTATTTGCTTCATCCTGCTCACCGTAGAAGTGTAACAAATTTTTAATGAGGTGAATGGCAATGAAATGCTGTGTAACGCCGTGCTCTGTAATGATTTCTATCCCAGTAGCAAAGATTGTATTAAATTATGATGTTGGGTTGTACATTGGAGTGGAGTTTTTGGTTAAAAATGATGTGTGTGTGTGTATGTACGTGTGTGCGTGTGTATGTCTGTGTGTATAAATTTAAAAATTTTGTTTGTCAGAAGCGCGGGATTTAGTTGTGGGTGGTGCGTGAATGAAATAGCGATGAAATTTCTGCTTTTGACAGTTCAACAAGCAGTGCGCAAAAAAAGTTATTTCCCTTAAGCGCTAAAAATTTCGTAAACAAATTCAAAAATGTCGGAACGAAAAAGAAATTAGATGGAATAAAATGAATTTGTTAGAATAGATATTCTAACGATGAACTGAAATGTTCTAATGAATCACTTGAAATTCTTTCAACTTCACTTCAACATCGTTCACTTCTTGCTTTCTGGCCACCAGCAATTTATCAATGTTTGCCATTTCACATGATTTATCTTCGAATTTCTAAAATTAGAAAAGAAAGAAAATTTTAAATCTCGGTAGGCAAAGGGAAAATTAAATGACATTTAAATAAGGAAAAATATTTTTCAATTCATTTTAAATATACCGGCATTATTTAATTAGTTGGTTGTTAATATATGTCCCTCTGAACAATTAGTTCAACACATTTTCACATCATAATCATCATCATCGTCGTCGTCATATCATCATCACCACCACCACCATCATCATAATCATGATGGATAACAACATCATCATCATCATCATCACTATAGTCATCACCACCACCACAAGCAGCAGCAGCAGCAGCACACTTAAAGTAAAAAACTGCATAGCACTGAACTGAGGTTCGCATGTATGTTACCATCTAAAAGTCATTAAGATTCATTGAAGTTACCAGGAAGACAACAAACGCGAACACATCCATAAATTTACTTTCACTCAATTTTCTTTTATCCACATCTATCCATCCAATCATTCATTTATTCAATCCATTCATTCATTCATCCATCTATCTGACCATATATTTATCTCTTCATCTATCCACTTATCCATCTTTCAAACCATCCACCCGCCCATCCATTTATTTAACTATCCATTGATCTATTTATAAATCCATCCATTCATCCATCTATTTGTCCATTCATCCCTCACATCCGGTCACGACAGACAGACAGACAGACGGCCAGCAACAAGGGAAAATATTTCCACACGGCTACCCTGACAATTGGATGCAGACGCGGCATAAAAAAAATAATTAATTTATTTATGGGCCACTGTGATGAAGACATGCAAATGAAATAAAAAGGTTCTTTTTTCATTTGTAGGTGTGGAACCACCAGCGACGAACCTTGATGATTGCGTCCAGTTGGAGGAGAGCTTCCTTCAGCCCATCCTCACATTCCTGCTTCTTCACTCTGATCGTGTCCACGTTCTGAAACACGGCAAAACGTCAATACGAAAAACAAAGTGGAATATTTTTCAAAATAAATAAAAGAACGTTTTAAAGTTATTAAATTGAAATGAAAATAAAATAAAACACTAAAAAATTATTTAAAACAAGGCTGATTTGTTCATGGGCACAGAATGTGGTCACGCATTCAACATCAGTGCTGTTTGATTATTCGAGAGGTTGGAGGTGGAAATGATTAGATGTAAGAATAAAATGCGCGAGGCTATCAAGTGCTTACAATCCATGACCGGATTTAAATCAAATGTGAAAAAACATTTTTGAGAACTTTTCATAAAATTCAACATTTATTTTTGTTGTAATATCAGCAGATTTTTAAAAAATTTTGAACAAACAAAAACGCCAACAATGGTGATAAAAAATAACAAAACAACAAAGATTATTAAAGTTAAAATACTCACACGATGATGCAAAACCTTACAAAACAATACAAAATAAATTAATATAAACTGCCTCTTATTAGACCACATTAGGAGCAAATGTGGATAAACGGTAGGAGAAATAATGAGTCGGACTCCTAATGTTTACCTCTTGTAGGATGTTCAGCTTCGTTTTAGATTCCTTCAGTGCCACATCCACACTCACTAACTCCACTTTGCCATCTTCAAGAGGTAAAAACAACAATAAAAAATTCATTTAATATTTTGGTTGCGGAAAAAGATCTTCAGCATATGAATAAAAAAATATATGAGCGTTCCTTCGATGTACGTGACGTCATCAACGACGTATCTCTTTACGCGACTATTTCGCAATCATTTTTTTCAACTGCAAACATTGACTCCAGGCTTGACACGAACATACAAAATGATCCAGCTCCAGGAGTGCATTAATATTTTTATTGCTGTTATCGCAACGTTTCATCAAAGTTTTCCATCGCTTGGACAATATCTTCTGTAATTACTTATTTTATTAGACGATAAACTCTACAGGCACCTTATTTTCTTGCTTATTTATTTTTATTAATCAGCCGTAAACATCAATTTAATCTTAAAATGACATGAAAAGATTCATCGAATGTATCAATTTCAACATGAACAAGATGAAACCAATTATCGAATGTATCAACATGACACTCGAATGAACAAGATGAAACCAATTATCGAATGTATCAACATGACACTCGAATGAACAAGATGAAACCAATCGTAAACGGAAAAAAGGACCTTGGATTTGTTTCTGGAGGGCTTGAAATTGTTCTTCGAGTTGTTTGTTGACGTGTTGTTGCTCCTTCACGACCACTTCCATCTTCCCAACCTCCTCATACATCACCCGCAGCACGTCTTCCACTTTGTACACGTTCATTTCCAACATCTCCTTCGATCTGTGGATAGTGATAGTGTCATTATTTGCTATCAGTTGTTTGTGATGATGGTGAGATTGCTTGCAATCAAATGATGATGGGAAGAATATGATAGTGAAGATGATAGCAGAGCAATGATAACAATAAAGACATACACTACACAAGTCATAAATTTTTCTTCCACTCAAGATACGAGCCAATGAACTATCAAATTAAATAAAGAGAATTGATAGAGTTTGATAATAATTTCCTGCAAAGTTGACGTGAATTGTGGAAGAACCTACCGCGCGGTTCACTGCTTGCGATGAGTTTGTTGGCTGGCTGGTGCCTGCCTGGCCTATGTCACCTTCTATTAAGGTTGCTTTAATTGATGTTTAAATTGTTTAATTATGCGATAAATTTGGTCTGAATTTTTTTTAAATTTGAAAAAATGTTCATCATCAATAAAAAGTACAAAGATATAGACTGATAGGTAATAACAGGAGTAGCTGTTTAAAAACGAAGAAAAATAAAAAAATATTACGAGTCAGTATCAAAATTTGGTTTGTTAGACAGAATATTATAAATATAATGCCAGACGTCTTCTCATCACGTATTTTCAATGTAGAACGTTGTATTTGATCATATACAATCTTCGCGTCTTTTGCAAATTAAGATTACAAGCTTCCAGTTAAGAAAGCCATACAAATGGGGAAAATAAACGATGCAAATGCTACTGAGGTAATGAAATGTAACCGTACCGGCAAACAGTTGCATGTTTAGACAAATGCACTAAGATAATAATTTATAAAACTGAATTAATCAATGAAAATAATTTCATTATCAATTTTATCAGACAAGTAAGTAGCTTTAAATGTTTATTTTAATTATTAGTTTGACATGTGTTAAATTTTTTTACATCTTTTTTAAATAATTTGTTTAAGTATTTTTCTGATTTAAACTTTTAAAAGATTAAAGATTGAAACAAATGAGTGAAACCAGATTTTTAAAAATACATCATTTAATCGATAGATGAATCATCAACAAAATTTTCAGCCGAAGTATCGATTGAACATCACCGTTCCAATACATTGACCAAACGAACAAATGATCACCCATTCAGCAAGCAACTAACTGACCGACAAATCAACAATTTTTCAATTCATTAATTATTTTCTTACTCGGAATGAAAGAATGTAGCGAATGGTAAAAAAAGTAAAAAAAATTGTATAGTGGTAAACTTGGTATGAAACGAGTTTAGGAATAAATAAAAAGTTTTCAATTGTACGAAAATTGTATAAAATTCAAAAAATGTTCATGATAAAAAATTGTTTTAAGGCAATTGGTTGATTAGAAATGAACAGAGAAAAAAAAGAAAAAACAGACTTGGCAAGTTGGTCATTGGTTGTTTTCAGATCATCAATCTCCTTCTCCGTCGCCGTTTTTGAAATCCTGAAGTTTGAAATCTCTCGTTCTAATTGCTCTTTGGAATCGTGCATCCGTCTCATTTCTGTATGTCCTGACTCGATGTCCGATGCTATTCTCCGCAGTGCTTCACTTTTCTCTGAAACTTTCTCACTCAATTGTTCTAATTCTTCTTTTTTCTAAAATAAAACATTTAGAATTGTGATTAAATTATTGTAATTTACAAATCTATTAATAATGCGATGGACTAACTTGTTTAGCAGTTTCATCAGTGTTGGCAACAATACTTTTCAGCATGTTTATATTCTCATTAATTCCTTCAATTATCTCTTTCTTTTCGGCAATGATGGCATCGAACTTCAGATTTTCAGCAGACTTCCACTTGGATTCCTGCTCCAACGCTTCCAGCAATTTTTGCTTTTCGGCCAACCTTCCTTCGTTCATTTTCAACTCGTTTTTCTGACTTTTTATATCGTTCTCTTTATCCGACAGTTCTTTGAGGAGCTGAATTTTTAAGAAAAACAATTAGTTTACATAATTTGGCCTACGAGATATGTTAAAAATAACGAATGACTTAATTAACAACAGCAAACATTTCTAACGATGATAGTTAAACACAAATGACAAAAAGTAATAAATTCAGTATTCGTATGTTCATTACGGGATTAGCCAGACTTACATTTTGAAATTGTTCCTTCTTGTTTGCCACCTCAGACATCAACTGCGTTTCCTCTTCTTTCAATATTTTTATTTTATCCTCAGTTTCCTAAATAAAAACAAATAAAAATAAAATTTTCACTAATTTCACAAATTCTTACTGAACAAGCTAAAGTTCAAGAATTCCTAAATGTTAAAAATTGATGTTAATAAATGTAATAAACATAGTTCATAGTATATCAATTCAAAAAGTAGTACAAACAATGAGAAACATTGAGAAATTCAAACAACATTTACTTGAATAATAGTTTTTTTTTCTTCCGAAATTTTTGTCATTTTCATGCTTATGTCGTTATAGCCTGTTTGTTGTTTTTCGATGAGCGTCAACAACTCATTCAGTTGCTCTTGTTTCTCAACAAGTTCTTTTTCATATATCTAACATTGGCAAAATTTATAAAAATAAGGGTAAAAAATATATACTAAATAGTAATATTGATTTCGTGTGTATTCTCTTTTTAAACATTGAGCCATTAATTAAGCTAGCTTTAAAAAATCTGGCTAAGGAATGTTAAGACCGATTGTAAGAAGGCTAATATTAAAGCTGAATTGTTCTAATTGAATCTTGAAACCGTTCAACAAATTTGAACTTGCAACTTTATTTACAATTTTCAAATTAAAGTCATTTATTAAAAATTTAAACAATTCTAAAATTTGTTACTTAACCATAAAAATTTAATAAGAATAAGAATAGTGTATAACATACAAAATATAATACAATAAAATAATACATAAAATAGTGTCGACAACAAAGAATGAATAATGATCCATTAACCATTTCAGCTTGTTTCAGTCTTTCGTGAGGTAAAGATGATGGTAGTAGTGCAGGGGGTGGGTTGTTTGCTAACATCTGCTGCATGCTTTCCAAGCTGAAGGTTGGTTGTTCAAATACTGTTCACCATTTTAAAAATTAAACTTTCCGAAAAACTCACTGTCTTTTATAGAAATCAATCTGAACTTGCTGCTCTTTGAACTGTTCATCTCTGTTACGAATGATGCCTTCCACGTCTTTCTTCATTTTCTCAAGTGAATTCAATTCAATCTTCATATCTTCAGCTTGCTTGTCCAATGTCACATGCATCTGCTTCTTCTTATTTATTTCATCAAATAATTCCTCGTGCTGTATTTTCAACTTTTCAATTTCGTTTAAACGAGTTTTGTAATCCTGGTTCACATTTTGCAACTTTGTAATAAAAAATAAAAGGAGTTAAATTTTGTTCAGTAATAAATAAAGTATCAGTTAATAAAGTTTTTCACTAAATAATGTTTATTTAGTTATAGTTACAACAATCTCTAGGTTGATAATCTGAGAAGAAGCAAATGAGCAGCGTGCGTGAAAATAATTTAATACACCTCATCTCATCTAGCGATTTAAAACTCAAGTTTTGTCAGCTGTATATATCATATCCTCACGGTGCTAGAAAGAAATGAAACTAAATCAAAAGCAACTAAAATGAAACTGTTGAAATCAACTGAAATAAAACAAAAATATTAAAAAAAGAGATAGAAATAGAAGCGAACAATGAAGAAAGATGAAACAACGGTATAATGCCTCTTAGATTGGTTTAAATGTTTGAGTAGGGAAAAACTAACAAGCCAACAACCAAAAAACCAAATGTAAGTCAATTGAAGAGAAATTTAAATGGAATGATTTTTAAAACGTCGTTAGAAACGCTACAACTATGTTTAAAAAGTATAACTAAATTTTTGATTTTGTCATCGTTGCTGTTAACAAAATACTTTTTATTAATTTTAACGTCTTTAAAATTTTTCAATCAAAAATTATAAAATAAAGCAGTTGAGTTACTTTTAAAGTCAACTTTTTTAGTTTTTTGTCGCTGGAAGCTAAATCCTTTTCAATATTTAGCAGGTCTTGTCTTCGTTTCATTAAAACTTTTTCGTTGTTCATGACATCTTCATTGAATATTTGTTTCATTTTGTTGATCCATTCTATCTCGCCTGACAGGTAAGCGTTGAGGTTGTTGGTGGCGAACGGAGAGGGAGCGTATGCATCGGGACTGATCTTATTTGCATGTGGAAAGGCGTTCATTCTTTGTAGCGTCTTTCTAAAATGTTGCATGTTTAAAAAATGTTAGATGGAAAATATATACTCAAATAGAAAAAAGCCTAACAAAATTTGATCAATCTCATTTTTTAGATTTCCATCTTTTTCTGAAATAACTTCTTCAATTTTGTTCAGGAGTTTTTTATTGGTTTTCGATAAGGCCAAGTCTAAGCCATCCAAATTTGATCTTCGATTCTGACAAGTTAATAAATATTTGTTTCAAATAAAAATATTACTTTTGAAAAACATATAAAGAGGTATCAAACTAGATTTTTAATTTAATGTTATTTTATTGAGCATTTAAATAACAAACTCAACATTAATAATGTTGATATATTCTGTTAAAACAACATGACGACGAATCGTCGTACAACCTTCAGTTGAGATCTCCAATGTTTCATGTTGCCAACTGTGCTAGAGAGTGAGGTATCGCTGACATCATCCTCACTTACAATTTCACCGTCGTCTTCAAACATTTTGCGGTGTTTCTGCTGAGAAAGTTTTGTTGTAATATGTCGGTTATAATTAAGTAGATGAAAAAATAAACAAATTACACAAATCAAAGCAACACAGGATAGCGATTTTCAGCTAAAAGATACTGCATGATGTTTAAGAAAACTATAAAAAATTAATTGCTGCAATAAATAAACATTAAAAAAGTAAATTGGAAGAGTTCGGAAGAGTTGAATTACCTTTCTCAATTTATCTTTTAACTGTTTGTTTTGCTGTTTCAATTTGGCGTTTATTCTCTCCTGGAAAGTATATATTTAAGTGAACGAGATCAAATTTTTAATTTTTAAGCAGTATGAAATGGAAAAAACTAAACCAGGTATTGATGGTGAGGAATGTTGCAGAACTTGCTTGCAGGTTCAATTGGCACATCTTCGTTTAAAATTTATGAACAAAAATTTAATACTTAATAGACATATCAATCACGGAGTAAATTAGCTCAACTAATGTTAAGCTAAAATTCTTAATGAAAAATTTTCGTATAAAAATTAGTAGCAACAAAACGTTCGCAGCACAACGGCTGTGACATCCGGACTACGAGAAATGCATGCACATTTGCTATGTTAAGTAAACGCAAACACCGCATCGTACGTACAAGATATGTGAGAGTCTTTAACTTTCGAACAGAGAGCTTTTGAACCAGGTCACCACGCAATACTAACGAAGCAAGATACATAACTGGCACTTCTAACGTCTAAGCTAACTCGAAAATATTAATTAAACCAAATCAAATAAATCATTTGCAAATCTCACTAACTTTTCCTATAAATTACATTTGGCAAATGTGGAACATTAACATCGATGTCGCCGTTTTCTACAGAACCCAAATGAGGATTGTTTGATGATTGTTCATAAACAACTTGAGGAACATCGTAAGATGCTGCGGAAAAAGTTGGAGCTGGATGTGGTTGTAGTCGTTGTGGCTGCTGCGGCGGAAATGAAATTTGATTGGCAGATGGGTCATGATTACGATTTTCCAGATATGCCTTTCCATACATTGGATCAGTTAGATATGATTGAAAACGCTGTGGTTGATAATAATGTTGAAATTGATGTGGCTGATGATTTTGATATATTTGTGGCTCGTTTGGTTGGAACTGTCGCAGCTTTGGTTGTTGGTGATGTGATTGTTGGTGGTGTGGTTGCTGCTGATGTGGTTGCTGCTGATGTGGTTGCTGCTGACGTGGTTGTTGCTGATGATGATATTGAAACGGATGTGGTTGATGATTATGTAGTTGTTGTTGGTTGTGTGGTTGTTGGTTGTGTGGTTGTTGGTTGCGGAGTTGTTGGTTGTATGGTTGGTGTTGGTTTAGTTGTTGTTGGTCTGGTTCATCCAGTAGAAGATAATGACGGTTTTTCGGATCAAATTTCAAATAATTTGTATCTTTGCTGTAATCTTTGTAAAAATTTTGTTGGCCAGAATGTTTTTCATTACAAGAAAGTTTTTTTGAAAACATCGGCCCATCAATTTTAGAATTTTCGACCGGATAAAAATGTTGATTTTTATTTTTGTGCAAAGACGGTTTGCCTGAACGAACTTGGGGGCTGTTTGAAAATGTTGGTTCTTTTTCAAGAACATAACCACCAGGTTGCATGTCGTTGGTTGTTTGTTTGTTTACTGGGTATCTGAATGTGAAGTGATCATCAAGAAGTGGTGTGCTCTCTTTTGAAATGATGGGAGTTTTCTTGTAGTCCAATTCATCAACAACTGCTGTCATTTAATGTATCAAAGATGGCAAAATTTATTATAATTAAATTTCATTAATCATAATGTTTATAATTCCCAGAAATGGAATGCAAACTATCAAAAAGGTCAAATCTTTGTATGATATTTTTTACATCTGAAGAGATGACAATAGTTTTTACTAATTAACGATCTTCTAAAATCAGCTAAAACAAAAAAAAATATCATTTTTATAATTATGCAAACAATGAATGTTGTCATGAAAAGAATTCTTACATGCAGATTGAGACAAGAGCTTTATTAAATTTCCGATCGTCAGATCTTGTTGATCCAGTTTGCTCAGAAGTTCTCTCAAAAATGTTATTTCTTCGTCTGCAGTCGGAACAAATATTGAAATGTTAAACAAAAGATTGTGTCAAATTTAACTTTCAGTTAAATGTTTTAAATTGAATTCAATTTTTTAAATTCACATTTTCCAAGTTTAATACATTTATATAAAATTATAAATAACCCAAATTTAATCTTTCCAAAAATATTTTCACTCTTGAACCACACGTACATGTAGACATTTTGAATCATTTTGAAGAAACAAAAAATTCGACAACAAAAGATATATGTTAAAACTCGTTAAAAACCTTCTTCTTTTTTTAAGCCATCGTATTGACCATGCAAACTTTTTATATAATTTATTTCTTCGATGAGGTCCTTCAATTCATTCAATGCATCTTTCCTCTCATCCTCAACAACAAATACACCAGGCTGCTTATTAGATGGCTGTTCCTTTTCATTATTTCTTTCAGAAGGTCTCAACATTTCATACTTTTGCAAAACTTTTCTCAAAAGATTCACAACGACTTTTAATTGGTCGAACTGAAATAAAAATCTGAGCATAAACATTACAACAAATACCCAATTGAACAATCAGATGCGTTCAGCAATTTAAAATGCATGGATGAAATAATCTTGCCTGATTCAAGCCAGAACTGCTGAAATGGTGCAACATTTTCTGAATGTCATCAACTCTTTCGTTCAATTTTTTAAACAATTCATTCTCTTTCGAGAAGAAATGGGCGTTTTCTTTCTGCCGGTCCGCAACATTCTCATCTCTTTTGGAAAGACTGTAATCGCCAGAAGTGTTAACTGAGGTATCTCTTCTGCTATAGAACTTTCTGCTGATAGAGTCATTGGGATCATCATTTACCTGCGAGCAAATTTTGAGTGTTGTTAAATTTTTTTAAGCATCATCAATATAAACAGATCAATTACATTCTTTTTATCTTTTCCGTGTTTCCTATTTAAAAAGTCTTTCAAAATATCAATCTCTTCTTTTAAGCTGTCATTTAAACTATTGAATAATGCTTCGACATCATCATCTCCGTGAATAACATTTGCATCTTTGGAAAAGTTATCTTTGAAATAAACAGGGTGAGGGTGTTTTGGTCGATATCCATTGCTCTTCTGGTCTGATTCTTGAGGCTTCCGTCGATTCGAATCTCCAACGTCATCGTTTGCTTTTATGTTGGTGGGGAGAGATGTGTCAGCGAAAGTGTTTGGAACTTGCCTTTCATCCTTTGGTTCAAAAATAATTTTTGTCTTTATGATTTTATGTCATTCTCATTTTAATAATTACGGCAAAATATTATAATGAAAACAAATAAAACTAAGTCAAAAATAAACTGTATGAAATTTAATTTTAAAATTGTTATGCAATTTAAATTGCAACTGACTTCAGTAAGTGATTTCAAAAGAGTGAATAATCTCGCTCTGTGCTGGCTATCAATGACATTCCCTGCAACTTTTCGTTCCAACAATGACCTGACTTCGTTTTTTAGCAATGAATTTTCTTCCTGAAACAAATTTGTTTAATAACAAATAATTTAAATTTATTACGAAATATAAACTATCGTTTGCAAATCATTGAGTAGTGACCGGGTTCTAATTCTTTTTGCAATAATCTAACACTATTTAACTTGAAATTTTGTTCCAGAAGGTACAAACAAATGCCTGACGAAATGATTAGCTATTATGATTGCACTTGAAGCGTTTCGTAACTGCTAAGTTATAATAAAATCATCACCTGCAAGTTGGTGAGCATCATGATCCAATTCATTTTTTCTTTTTCTCTGGAAGGAAGTTTCAGGTTCAAGCGTGATGACATTTTTCTTAACTTGTTTTCTTGTTCCAACACTTTCATTTTCAACAAATTCTGCATTGCGAATGCATCCACGTAATTTACGGCAGTAATTAAATAAATTGTTTAAAGGTTTCTACAACAAAGATGTGCCATACGAATAAAACTTGTTTACCATCATGTTCCGGCTCCCCGAAGCAACTTTAACGAAGTGAGGATTTTCAACTTGAGCTTTTGAATGTTAATGGTTTGGAAAATTTGTATCGTAAAAAACAAACTTAACCAAAAATATAAATTGTTCAGGATAATTACAACAATATCTTTAATTAAGAAATTCAAAATTATTTTTTACTTTTATTGAAATTTTAATAAAATGTATTAAACCAAATTAATCTTAAAAGTTACCGAACAAGCCAGGATTATTATCAGTGGTTGAATGGGACTGAAATACATCTGTACCGTTTTTCTTCGTAAAGACTTTATCATCATTATCCTTGCGATCCACGTTTGCTGACTCATCAGCTTTCAGATTGTTCAACCTCTCACCACTGAACCGGGACGTTTTTCTTGAAAGTTTGTTGCCCGGTTTGTCATGCTGAACAAAGCGCTCTTCATTGTCGCACTGATTAGCCCATGAGTCATGTTTGTGCTGTTTAAATTGAAATTTTAATAATAAGTTCTTGATTACAAATTTTTTGTTTTTATGTTTAAATTGTCGCAATTAAACATTTTTTAAACTGTCAATGAAAGTGAAATTTCAAGTCCTCCACACAAGACAACGTAAATCCATGTTCAGTTCAGTGAACCTATTGTTTTATTTAAAGTTTTCGATAACCGGAGTGAAAATGAAGTTTTATTATTAATTTTTTAGAGTCACCCAACATTCAAAAATTTTTCAAAAATTACTTCGGCTGGATTCGCATCAGTTACGTCATCGGCGTTGTGAAGACCAGTGCCTGCTGTTTCGCATTCTTCTTCCTTCTCACAATCTTCCATCAAGTTGTAACAAAAAAAATAATTACAAATCGTAAACTGAATGTTCATTCATCGTAAATTGCAAAATGTAACATTTCCAATTTTCCCAATTGGAGAAAATTTGGCAAAGTAAGGTTAGTGAATATTAATTAGCACCAACTTGTGGTGGGCAGCAGGAATTTGATGTCCAAGCGATCGTTGGATGTTGCACTTTCGGCAAAAGAAACGTCCATCAACGCCCCCTCCTCTTTATTATCTTTGCCATGTTTCAATTTATTTAAATTCATTCCACTCATACCATTTCTTCCACTAAACCTATCCGTATTCAAACCATCACCATTTCTAATTGTTGACGTTGAACGTGGATAAATTGCATTGCCTGTTTTGGCAACTTTCATTTTGACTTCCTCACATGTGCGGCTGTCGACAGTCTTCATATTTTCTTCATCTAACACGTTCTTTTTTTCATAAAGTTTTGAAAGTTTGTTCATACTGAATGTTTTTAATCTTTGTTGCCCTTCAACATTCTCGAGTGCACTGAACTTAATCAATTCGTGAACCTCGTCATAAACAGAAGTTAGGCTGTCATTTATTACAGCGCCATCAACTTCATTTTTCACAAAATGTTGGTCTTTGACATTTAAACGTTTCTCAACATCGAAACGTTGTTTGTGGCTATCGCCCGCTGTTCCAAGCGGTTGAAGTTGAGCTGATTTATCTTTATGATAACCATGTAGATAGTGCATTTGCATGCCATGTTCAGCAACATTGAGTTCCTCTCTCCCGCCACATTTCTTAGAATCATTTTCTTCTCCAAGTGCATCACCAACGCTCCAACGTTCGTTGATGGATGTCGCAATATTTTTATAACTCGATGTCGTCATAACTGTTGGTTCATTTCTAATTTCAACATCAATTTCATCCTCACTTTCCATTTTTTTTAAACCTTTTTTCTTTACAAACCCATCATCACTCGTCGATGCTTCGTGCAGAACATTAGATAAACTGGTTGATTTTTCACAAACATCCTGACGATCACTGAGTGGAATGTCGTTCTGAACAATCTGGGAATGCGGCCATCCATCACTCATAATTTCAAAATTCTCCAGTGACTTTGCTTCCATTACATTGCTATGCTTCACAACGCTGTTACGTTCATTTATATAAAATTCCATACTATTATTTGGATACGATTCATTGAAATCGCAGACGTTAAAACCATCAACGCTCTCATAATTTAAACAATCATCATAATGTTGACGCTTGCCTTGAAAACCCAAATCACTTCTTCTCCTTACAAGAGAGTTGTCACGTGCACTATTTAATTTATGCATATTCGTAATTCCGTCTTTTCTTCCAAAAACAACTTCATGGTCCACATCCATCTTATTAATTTCTGGTTGCCACGCTTCATTTGGACTGCCTGCATCATTCTTGAAGCCCCCATTCCCATCATCATCTTCTTCCTCTTCCTCCTCATCAGCATCATCATCATCAAATTTACAACCTTCCGTATCATCATTGTTAACATCTCGCTGACGGTAATCTCCAAACAATGTCTCATCTTTTTTGTTATCCAGTCCGCTGTTGTAACTTGAGCTCCTCTTCTTGGACATTGGCATCTTCCTCGCCGCACCACCGTCGCCACCAACCTCCTCGTAATCAGCCAAGCGATTCACTACATTCAAACTTCCATATTGCGGGTAGCTTCCTTTCCTTGCTGGCAGATGTTTCTCGAAAGCGAAGTTGTTGCTCTTGAACAAGGCCTTCCCAATGTAGGGACTCTCTTCCACCGCTGACGATCCAGATGTACTCTAGTGTATATAGTCGTTCATCATTCGCTTGCCAATGACCATTATCAATCATTTAATCATGTAATGTGTAATGCATGCGTGTTGTGTGTGCAAATAAATAAGTATAAACATATTCATTCAAATCTAATACAAGTTTTAAAAAATTGACCATATGATTCTGTTGAGTCTTTGTTAATAAAATACTACCCGACCAAATATTTTCTTAAAATTAATTATTAAACTAGACTGAAAAAATTGTAACTTTACCATTCCCCTGCCATCTACCAAATAAAATTAAAAATGTCAACCACAAAACTAATGTATTGATCTACAAAAACAAACGGTGGCTGGAGTGACGAAGCCATCCTGCTGCTGTTGGTTTGCAAGACTATCAAACTTGTGGTCGATCTTGTAGAATGCTAGCTCCTGCTCCAATTCGTAGTGCTTCCTGCAGGCGTTGGCCAACTCTTTCGTCTTCTGTTTCAACTGATGGTCATAAGTTTAGTCAGCTGTTTGATTGTCAGTTCTTTCATCGACATTTATTTTATTTTTCAAATTTTTTAGTGGATTTCAGTTAGATTTTTTTAGTTTCAAATTAATATCGTTATGAAGTGGTCTATAGAAATAAAAAATATTAAACAACAGCTACAGCTAAATTATAATAAACTTTTAATTTGAGTAGTTATATTAATTACACAGACCAATTTATTTTTCGTTTCCAACTCTTTGCCTCTTTCGTTCATTTCATTCTCCATTTTTTTGATTTTATCTTCCATGAGTTTTTGTCTCTTCATTTTATGTTCTGCATCTTGTTGTGCAAACTTCTGAGATTCAGTGAGGTTGAGGCATTCAGTCTCCTTCATCAACACTAACGTGGAGAGTCTGTCTATCTCTTCTGCATTATCACAAATCACGCATACATGTACTTATATTAATTCAATTTTTTTACATCGCCACGTCAATAAACCTCTTTCAGCAACAGCCTCACATTTTTACTTTTTATTACTTTTTGAATAAACATTTAAAAAAATTGAAAAAAATGAAAATTACACACGAACCATCTATAAATTAAAAAATTTTTATAATAGAATTTTATTTAGAACGTAGATACCCTGTCCGAATCTCTGTTGAGACGACGTCCTTTCATCCTCACTGACCTCGCAGCCATCCAGCCATTCAACTGTCCTCAGATGATACAACAAGAAGAGACGATACGTCGATATGTCTGTGAACGGGTTGCCTGACACTTTCAACGTCGTCAAGTGTATTGAATCACGAAATTTCACAAATTCTGTCATCTGCTCAATAGGGATGATGGACAAGTGATTTTCTACGCGTTGAATAAAGATATTGAAATTAAGTAACAATTGTGATAACAATTTTTAAAACTTCGTACAAATTTGTATAACAAAATTTTCAGAATAAACAAAAATATATGTCAACTAACATCAGCAATGTTATTTTCGGCGACGTTGAAACTTCTCAGCTGGATTAATTTTGTAGGTAGCCAGGACGGAATAGTTTTTATTTTGTTGTGAGACAAGTCCAAGACTTGTAGATTGGTCAGTGGTTGAAGGTTTTCTATTCTGGTCAGACAGTTATCAGAAATGTTTAGTTCTTTTAAGCGAGTCAGATGGGACAGCCGATCAATTTTTTCAATATTATTTTTGCTGAGGTTTAAATTTTCCAGACGTTTTAATTTTTCTAAGTTTTCAATGTACTGCAATGAAATACACACTTTTATTGACATTTTTATCTATCAGCGTTATATATCATGTTCAAAATATAAAAAAGTAAAATATTTGAGCAAACAATATGAAACAATGTTGAATACTTTGAATTTTCCTCCAGGCTTTGCTAATGTCAAATTCAATGTCGTCACGTATTCTAAAGATATGGTTCCAACAAGTTTCTTCAGAAGATCTTCAGTTATGTAACGAACACCTACATAGTCTGGGAACAAATTAAAGAGTAAATTTGAGATTAAATTATAACAAATTTGAAGAAAAACATGAAAATAAAATTACCTTTCTTAGACATTTTTAAATAAAAGCCAGGAACCTCAATAGTTTACGATGAAAAGCAATTTTCAATTTTTTTTGGCATAAAATTAGACCTAAAAAGTATTATTATGATATAAGAAATAATGGTTTAATGAACGTATGGCATGAATAAAAACAATAACAATAAATTTGTAATAGATGGAAACATTTTTCATGATTTTAAAAATAAATTAAAATTTAAAACAGTTTCTATTCTATTATTTATTCTGATTCATTCATTAAATTTTTAAATTAAAACATAAAAAAAAGTTAAAAAATTTAGTATTGTGTTATTGCAAAAAATTGCTGTAAAAAGCAGACACATTTAATGAAAGGAATCTCAATTTTTTTATTTATAAATTTAATCATAACAAAACACGCAATGAATGAAAGTTTTCGGCTGACGTTGCTTCAGATAGAAGTGTGTAAATTTAGTTCTAACCTGTTGCCATGGAGACAATTGTTCACCTTAACAGTGTGCTGTATAAAATATCATGAAGCGCTTGATTCACATTCAACAAATAGACCACTGAACATATCTAAATATATATAATTATATATTTAAATTTTTACAGCGTTCAACGGCATTTTTTAAAAGACAACACACATAAAAACAAACACGCAAATGACTTACCGTAGACTCGGTCTAGAGGAGTTTCTTTAATATTTGCAATCGAACGTTCAAAATTCAAAATTATTTTATTTAGCAAGGAGAGGTTGAAGTTCTAAGGAACTTGTATGGCCAGCCAGAAATATAAAAGTGGAAAAATTATACATTGAATGGTACAAAAATAATAGTATATTTACATGAATTTTATTTATAAATGGTTAAAATTTTAACCACAGAACATGTAGTTCAAATAGGAACGCAAAGCTTCTGTTTTTGATAGTGAATGTAGGGCGTACGACAAATAAAATACCTCTTCAAGCATTCTATATTTTTATTAAAAACGTATAAAAGTTTCTTTGGATGAGCGAACTGTTTGTGGAACATGGTTGCGTGATTTGAATCGGACCAATCCAAGTGCACGAGCCAGTGAAAAACATTTTCATTCAATGTTATTGCTTTGTAAAACTGTTGGAATAACAACCTCTAAAAAGATGCATTGCTTTAGAAACATGTGAATAAATTTGTAAGCTTTTTTGAAATATTTGTGAGATGAGAAAGCGATTTCCCCGTGTTTCCATACATCTATATTTCTCTTCTTGTTACATTTTGTAATTTTCAAGAGCTAATTTCAAATCAGGATGTGTTTCGCCAAGTTCGCTCCAATCGCAAAATATGCGGCACAAACCTCTACGGTACTTGCCCCACCAAATCCACGTCACTGTATCAGAGTAATTAGTAAGAGACGAACACTGCTTCATCAATTTTAAATTGCCTAAAATACCTATTGACCTGATTTTGTTGTTTGTAGTCGGTACTTCAATAAGTTCACTTTGGATGAAAGCATCTTCAACTATCAAAATTATACCATCCAAGTCATATCCCATGCTGATGGCTTTCAAGATGCATTGGTAGTTGAAAGCAGCAGCGATGTGGTCCTCTGGTTGATTGTAAATAACAAAACTCAATCTGTATAGTAACGTAAGGTCTTGCTTCAACATTTCACGTCCAAAATAAAGAATGTATGGATAAATTGATTTGTGGATAGCATGGATATATATATCCATGGTGGATAGACTCCAACAGTTGAATGATTTCAGGATGAAGACGATTTAAAAACAACAAGGTTATTAATAGTTTTAAATTTTTCTAAAATTAAAAGTAACGTAACAAGTCTGAACGTGTGCGTGTGTGTGTGTGCGTGCGCGTGTGTGTAGTCAAATAGTATAAATAACTAATTTTTGTGTGGTAGTTTTGAAACATTAGGCAAAGTTATTTTAAGAACGATTTTTTTCCTTCTTTATTCTTTTAAAATAAAGGTCATTTGATAAATTATCAAACCTGAAAATATTTAAATTTTAACTGGGATAAATTGATAAGAAAGAGATAAGCAAGCCACTAATAGCATAGATAGATTAATGATTGAATTAAGCAATAATTTTCCGTTAAAAAAACGCAGAAGAATTAAAGACCAAAATTTAAGACAAAAATAATCAAACAACAACAAATAGCTACACATACACTGATGTTATGTGAGACATGCTTATAACATAAAATTAACAAAGCAAACCAACTAACGAAAACAAACACACATAAATCTGATCAACACATAAAACACATTAAGCTTATGTGAAGTTGGTTAAGTGCATTTGAGAATGCAATTTACTTTGTAATCCTTATAAGCACTGCTCAAACGCAACTTGTGAAAATGTATCTACATTACATAGTCGGGACTGAAAAATTTTTTTTACTTTTTGTTTATAATAGAGGAAGAAACAAACTCGGTTAACGGACGATTAGTTGAAGAAAAAGAATTGCGTACAACTTCACTTGATTGAGTGTTCACCGCATGTTAATTTTGAAATGATGAAGAACAGCAGAAATAATGTACAAATGATTGGTAATGCCGTCTATTTACCTTACCATATCATTAAAACACTTTGTACTTTCTTTTAAACGCAAAGTTTACAGTGTTTTAATATATTTCACGTCATTATGTAAAAAACTATTCAAGTTTAGTAAAACCCTTCGTTTCACTTGATTATAATAATTGATAATTAATGAAATCATCTTATGAACGTGTATGATATTTTTAAGAAATCTTCAACATTTACGTCCTGCAGTCATTCTAATGTTATTTCAGATGTTTATCTTCTCTTCCCACCTTCTCCTTCCAACAATTCCCAACAATTTTTTGCAGAACTCCATTTCAAACTCTCCCGACACGTCTTAGTCTCATTTTTTCATTAAGGAGCACAGAGCTTATCATTTTAAAATTTGTTTTTGTGCATGTATTAATTACCTTGTTTTCAAATTTTTGTGCAATATAGTTGTTTATTATACTCTCCTTTTAAGACTCTGTCAACAGTTTAAAAACATTGGACGGGTTGTTTCGAAAAGTATACGATGGATTATGTTGGTATATTATCATTTCAAGTGTAAATTTATTTCCCTATTTAATTTCCAATTTAACTGATTTTCAACTGAATTCATTTTGAATTGAAAAAAGTAGAATGATTATTAAAGCTTTCCAGAACGACAATTCGTAATTGTAATCATGTAGCCGACGTCCAGCGATGAAACGCAAATTTTAAAAAATGCAGTACAATACGCATCACTTACACAAACAATCACAAAAACGAAAACCCTACTACGCCACGCACACGCACTAACCATTGTAAATAAGAGCACGCACTGTGAGATATTACGCAGTTTCAACGTCTGCATGCTTGCATGTTTTATTGTTATTCTGAATGGAGATCTCAACAAATATTTTCGAGCATGTTCTTTGGAGTACCACCGCCGAATTTCTTTTATGGCTTCTTTCATAATTTGTTCAACGTGGATGTATGCATTTGAGAAAACATTAATAACCCTGGCCTCAAGAGTTATGCCTCTTTCTACACGGTTGAATCTTGTGCCGCACGTGCAGTTCGCCATGTCGTCGACTCTTCATTGCAGTTTGTTCAGTACCATTCAACTGCTGTCAGCCGATCAGTTAAATATCTATAAAAAAATATTAGCAAGATATTGCAAAACTAGGATTAACATTTTAACTATTTTCTAATTATCACAAAAATTCATTTGCTTAATATTTATAATTTGTATTTAACATTTTTTTAAATTAACATTACGTGAAAATTTGTTATTATTGAAATAATTTGCTGCTTGTCCCAAAATATTTACAACTTTTTTTAGCAAACTTAAATTTTGTGGACGTATGTTAAGTTTTCATTAATTCAACATTTTTTACAAAACGAAAGTTGATTAAAGCTGCACTTAGGTTAAAAATCTTTATAAAATTAGAGTTAGATGTTAAAAATGTAATTTTAGAATATTCGAGCATAAGTTTCACTTGTTTCAATGGTCATGCGTGCAACTCCATCATTCCAACAGCAGCAACAACAACAACATTCCAAAATGGAAAGCATTTAACTGGAGCATAAACTTTCATAAACGTTTAAACGTTTTCGTGCATCAGCAAACATCATATATTTCCATGGCTATTTTCGCTCTGCTTCATCATGTACTGTACATACATACTTCATTATAAGACAATTTTCCACATAACCGCATAAATAAAAAATGGTATAACATTTTTGGGGTGAGACAATTCCATTTATTGACAATTTTCGCCACTGTTATAACTGAATAAAAAGTATCGCATATTCAATTTGCATGCACAAAAATATCAAACAACAACAAACAGCCAAATAGCGATATTGATGAATATTAACGTTGACAAGCCAAACGTGGGAATGGAAGAACATCCATCGCTTGTGCAATATGCGGTGTAATAATAATAGCAGAATGTAATGCTTTGTTGTCAGGTTGTATTGACCAGCATGTGCGTGCGAAATAAGTTGCTTCATAGATACAAACATTCGATCGCATGTACCTACTTGATAACGAATAACCGTCAACATCTAAACTCTTATTAACAGTAACAAAAGTTGAAATGCCTCAGGGAAAATATTGAAAATTTTCAATAATAATTAAAATGAATATACTAATAATTATAACCTGGAACTGAATATTATTGTTAAATTCGTGACTTGATATTTTTGGAACAATTTGAAAATACAACTTCTGAAATTCAATTACAAGATGGCTTTTTACGTACCTTATAGCCAAGAACAAAATCATCATGATAAACATAATCATCGTGATGAACGAAATCATTTTGATATTTGTTCAGCGCCTATTGTCTCGAATTATTCTAAATTATTTGTTTTTTTTTATTCATTTGTTTGCGTTGGCTTATGTCTGGAGCATTCTGAAGAACACTCACTCATTCATTCATTAATTAATACAAGGAGAGCTGCTCAAACATCATGTGGTCTACAAGTGTCCAACAATCAACTAACCAACCAAACAACCAATCAGCTGACCTGCTGACCAGCAAGTCAGCCAATCAATCAATCAATCAATCAATCAATCAATCAATCAATCAATCAATCAATCAATCAATCAATCAATCAATCAATCAATCAATCAATCAATCAATCAATCAATCAATCAATCAATCAATCAATCAATCAATCAATCAATCAATCAATCAATCAATCAATCAATCAATCAATCAATCAATCAATCAATCAATCAATCAATCAATCAATCAATCAATCAATCAATCAATCAATCAATCAATCAATCAATCAATCAATCAATCAATCAATCAATCAATCAATCAATCAATCAATCAACCAATCAATCAATCAATCAATCAATCAATCAATCAATCGATCAATCAATCAATCAATCAATCATTCAATCATTCAACAAGTTAACCAATTAATCAATGATCAACCAGCTAATCAGCCAATCAGTCAACCAATTAATAAGCCAATCAGTCAACCAATTAACCAGCCAATCAGTCAACCAATTAATAAGCCAATCAGTCAACCAATTAACCAGCCAATCAGTCAACCAATTAACCAACCAATTAACCAACCAATTAACCAGCCAATAAACAAACCAATCGACCAACCAAGCTAAGAGTAAACTGCTCTACATGATGATAAATACGCTTTTCTTTCATCTGAACATTCTGCAAGTGCTGTACCCTAGTTATTTACATTCTACTTTTTTTCTTTAACGATTTTTTTTATGAAAATCTGAAAATCAAATTGATAAACGAAGCATTTCGTTTTGAACGTTGCTTTTGAAAAGATTTACTTACGTATATAGTATATTGGTTTGTTTATATATTGATGGCAACAATTCGGTAGAATTCATATACAATGCTGTACTGAGCTATTTATAACGTTATTTATTGTAAATAATAATTCTCATTCGGTAAAGTCAAAATGGAATCGTCGATGCGGTCTATAGGCAGGACTCCTGTGTTCATACGCAGTCTATCGGCGTGTTCACTGGCTCACCTGCATTGGTAAATCAATTGTTAATAAGAGGGTAGGTAGGCTGTTTTTAGAAGTCACGTTGGTTAACACGATTTTTCAAGCCGTGTGTGCATGTCTTCGTTTGCCACTTCAGAAGTTGACTGTACCGATATAAAAATTATTAAACGGATGTAAAAAAATTTGTTTCTTTTAATTCACTGGCCATAAATAACGTACATTTTTCTTATCACCGGCGGAAATTGGAGTAGTAGTTAAGGCAGCTGGTCCTGCTGCTGCAATGACCGGGTTCAAATGCGAACTGGATCTCTGCCCATCAAGAGCGATCTGTGTGATGCCTACGTGGATCCACACTCATTCACATGCGCTGTCTCTATGTATGTTGATGCACTTCTGAAAACTAATTAAAAGAGAAATAATAATTATATTAATTTTAATTATATTATTATAACACTAATATGTATTTATTATATAATATTATATGCATGTATAATTGTAAATACTTGATCTGATATGTTTTAGTGAACGTTTTTAAACAATCAGCGAACGCAATTAAAAAATTAATATAAAGTGTCAATCTTAATAACAGAGAAATGAACGTAGCAAATAAGGGATAGCTGGAGTGAGCAGGATTCACCCTGCCGAGCATAAATAAGCATACATTCCTTCAATGTATTGAGTCTCATTGACATAAAACGCATTACGAAACAGTATGATGGATCGATGGCCAGCCAAACAGTGACGATTACTACTAATTAGCCTAATGGTCTGACAAGCTTCATGATCGTCATCCGCCGAAAGTCAAGCGTCTATTACATTTCAATTTTACGTTATTAGCTTTATGCATTATAAAGATATATTCACCACATTCATTCATCAGAAGCAATTTGTTCAACGCCTGTCCTATTGTTTCGCTGGTGAATTACTACTATGAAAGGGCGAACGTCGAAGTAATGCATTCTTTATCGCAGATGCTTTATACGTGTATCTATAAATAAACCTTATTTATATGAATAGATGTACTGTAGATATACATGTATGTGTGTATAATATACACGCATTTTGTATATGTATTACATATAAATAGATGCATGTATACATTACTGTGATGTTTGTTGTCTTATTTGTTCCTGACATTAAAAAGAAGCACTCAGCCCGACGCCAACAACTTCTAATGACGACCTGCATTTTGTTGTCAACGAGAAACATTTCCTTTAAAAATCAATGCAGAAAATCCTGCTAACTGAATTTTTGTTGTTGCTAAGATGCTCAAAAAAGTTTTAATATTGTCAAAATTGAACAAAAGGCTTCCAAATTTGAGGCCAGTCGACGAAGACTCCGATGGTGAGATGGATGGCAAGTCTGAAAGCACGCCCGTCAATGTTATTGTTCATGACGCCGTTCACAACATCAAGGTGAGTGTTTATTCAGTCCATGCTCTATTGTTTATTTCATGTCATATTTTATATTTGTTATGTCGTGTAAATCGTGAATCAAACTGACAAGATTTCAAAACAATTTACAAGTCAAAACAATTTACAAAACCATTTTATGTTTAAAAAGTTTTTGGTAAAGTTTCTAACTTCTAAATTTTTAAATGTTAAAAAATTAAACGAAAAAATTAAACAATAAAAATTTAGAAAACTTGTAAGATAAAAATAAAAAAAACTTGAAACTCCAACAAACAAACAAACGACAGGCGAAGTGCCACACAATGGAGAACATCAGCAAGATATTCACGCAGGCCAGAGAAGATGACCAAATTGTATTCAAGGTAAACGTTAAAACTTTTTTAAACAACCAAACCTATCAAATGTAAATTGTTCGTATCGGATAATTCATTTATAAAAGTCACTAGCTTTTATCTAATGTTGGTTGAATGGAAAAAAAAATCCCGTCTTTTTGTAAGTGTGCATTATGTGACGTTCGATTCGTGTGTACCTACTGTACGTTGAGTGTGACTGCAATGTGTTAACGTGTAATTTTTATGATATATCCATTTGTATATTTTTAATTACGTATAGAATATCGTTAAGTTTTGCACGCTCTGAGTATTTCATATTTTAGTTAGTTTGGATATTATATGTATGTATCTGTGAAAATCGTATGATCAATTAATTGAAGATGCTGTCAATGTTTTCTTCTTATTTGTGGTTTCATTATTTTATACTTTTAATTACTTTCAGCCTGCATGTTGATTTTAAAAAAGTTAAGCACTTTGTTTTTAAAAGATTTTCATCTAATTGTTGCATTACAATTAAAATTGCCAAAAATGCTTTCACGAGTAAATATTACAAATTTTAATTTTTCCATTATTAAATGAAGCATTGTAACTAAAGTTTTACATAACTAAATTAAATAAGTATTATTTAGTTATTGATTTCACATTTGAATTATTAATGGAAAAATTGTTCAAACTTCCATTCGCATTCAATTAAATAAATTAAAACTTGAATCAATGGAGCTGTTTATTCGAAATGTTTCAATTCGTTTACAAACTCTACCCTAAGGCGCATTTTGAATTTTTCCACTTCTCTTCAGGCATTGTTTACAAAAAAATTTTTCTTCTCTGAGACAGAATTAAAAAGACAACCCGGCAATTGAGTTTGTTTAAATTGATCCTCCCTCGTTCGTGAGAGCTCTATGCTTGCGATGATAACAACACATCTTTCAAATTACAGACATCATCATTTATAGGCAGCAGTGTTTAAAAAAACAACAGCGTATATAACAACAATTACAGACAGAAACAACTTTCAAAGAACCACCAACAATTACAAAACATAACATGTAACGCATGTAACAACAACAGCTGCAACAACAACAACAAAAGAATGATAGGGTTTCTAATTCAATTCATTACATTTTAATACTTATTACATTACTATTCTGTCGTATTCTAATAAACAATTTGCAAATATTGATATTTTATTCAGTATCCATTACTCATTGATACTACTCATAATTTTACTGCTCCTAGCTAATCTTACCTTCAACAAAATTAAACTTATAAATCAAATTTAAAATCCAAATCAAAATTATAAATCAAACGCGCATACAATAATTAGTAATTTATTTATATGTGTCATTTTGTTACTTCGTTATAATTATTTGATAAAAGTTTCGTTAAGTTGGAGCAATTTTTGTGCGTTTCATTTGATGTAACGGCATGCAATTGCAGACAAATGGTTTATCATCTCGGATGATGTTGTCTCGATGGGGTTTCATCAATCAAACTTCAACCGGCAACAAACATTTTTTCACGGTGTTCATTGTTTGAATTAGTTAGCTGCTATTTTTTTTATCGCCAATCCCATACATTTAGGTTTTTAGCTTTTGATGGTTATCAGCGCGTTGTTGAAGTTTTGTAATTGTCTCGCATTTAACATTTTTACGTCATTCGATGAAATAAACAATCGCACCATTCAATGAAATTATCGATTACACTTTGTTTTTAATCTACTTTGAAAATTTGGTCAACTCATTTCGTGAAGATAATTATCTCGAAGATTTGTTTTAAAAAAAAAGTTAATAGAACGTGGCGAACAGATTGGTGCAAAGTTTATTTTTGAAAATAAGGATTTCTATTAATCATCTTTAAAATTAAAAAT
The DNA here is from genome assembly GCF_000326865.2 of Helobdella robusta. Taxonomy (NCBI): domain Eukaryota; kingdom Metazoa; phylum Annelida; class Clitellata; order Rhynchobdellida; family Glossiphoniidae; genus Helobdella; species Helobdella robusta. Next base: position 809,367 of record NW_008703718.1, on the reverse strand, counting down.
CGAAAATAGAGTACTAAATATAATAGAGAATAGAGCAAAGTTTTATCGCAAATTCAATGAAGAGCAGCAGAGATTTGTAACAGCTCCTACCACACACACTTCTTCCTCAGTGAGTGTTTATTAAAAATTGCCGCCTAAATTAATATACAACGTAATAAAAAAAGCGATGTTCTGGAAAGTTGGGCCCGATGTCTGGCATTGTGAATGAGTCCAAGAGACGATGTTGTTCAGTTCAGGCATTAATTAACAGAAGAGTACAATTGAAAACACTTGTTTCAATTACGGCATATAGTTTTTGGTTGTGAAATTATTTTGATTTATTGTTTTGAGATATTTTTAATTCATTTTTTATTCATTTATGTTTCGTTTAATATAAAATTTAGCATAAAATATAACTTTAAACACAAGACTATACTTAAAATATTAGTTGAAAATTAATTTGCATCGCAATTTATGAAAAAGAGCTGCTTACATGCTCGCGTAAATAAAACAAATTTAGACAATATACAATAAAAAATATTAATGAAGTTGTAGATTTCTATACATTAACAGGTTCACGTACACATACATGCACTCACACACAAAAAACTTTATACTCACACACACTCACATGCACACACTCGCACACGCATACACATCATACTATATTGACTCACGTAATGTGAAAGTGTGCCGAATCAGCCGTGTAGTACTTCTTTAATGAAGGAATAATGATTCATCAAATGTGAATGAATGTTTATTGGTTGGTTCATGGACTTGAGCAGAGCACCACATTTTTGCATGCTGGTTGTATGTATAACAACAATTCATCGATGCATGCATTTGTTTTGTTATAGTATTTTCTCAAAAATTGAACATGTTGTTTGAACAAGAAAACATCACACACACACACACACACACAACACACCACACACATACACACACACACACACACCACACACATACACGTAAATGTTTATATTTTTATAACCTGCGTAAACACTCTTGATTGCATTGCATGAATGCTACACTCTTGATTGCATGGCTACAATTAAAAATATTGCATCTGAGTTGGTGTGAAGCATCAATGTTGATGCTGGCCCTTATGAAAGGTTCCAACATACAGTGATATCATTACATGATCGCAATAACATTAAGTTTCGTTTAATTTTACAGGTGACTAAAAAATTTGGAAAAATTTCGCCCGAACGATGAAATATTCGCTCAATTGCATTTTCGCCCGAAAATGGAAAATAATTTTTCGAATAATTTGCCCGCAGGATCATTGGAAAATGTTGAAATCTTACATTCCAATAACAACCATTATAATTTACGACTAGCCGAATCAATACTCATAGAACAAAGACATCAGATAATAAATATTTATATTTAATTTTTAAATTTTTTTATCGGCTGGTAACAAACATGTCATCATGTGTTATAAATTTTTGAAAAGATGCGTCATAAACGTTATTAACGCTATAATAAGTTTATCTAATAAATGCATTATTTACAATATAATCAAATTCCAACAAATTTCAAAAGTCGGCTAAAAATAAATTGGTCGAAAACTTCTTCGGACGAATCTTCCATCGTTCGCACGAGTCCTTAATCGTACGTTATATAAGCATCATCTCATTGTGATTACTTTTTTGTAAACAAAATTATGTTTCTTATATATCAAACTATCATTTAAATGTTTTATTAACCGATAGTTTTAAAGAATGTCTTCAATCAATTGATATTTTTTAGTTTGTAGAGCAGAAGGACCACAGCACGCTGCAGACCTTCTTGAAGAGTCACAAATCATTCCTCGGAGTGACGGACGCCAAAGGTCGAAATCTGTTGCACGCCTCAGTAGCCACCTCCCACATCCAAACCATGACCACCTTGATCAATCTCGGAATCGGTAATTTTGTTTTTAGAATTAAATTTGCTTTTGAAATAAAAACAAAATAAAATTGAATTAAATTTAATTTAATTTACGAATGAATGAAGACAGATGACCATGCTGTTGCTAGCTCTGAAGTTCAAAAACTGATATTTTTTCAAATAGTGATAATTTAAATTACCACATCCATCCAAGCACGGCCACTTACGTTGTTGCTACGTTGCATCTATCTCGTTATCTACATTAATTAATTATTAATCTACATTAATAATTAATTAAATAATTAATTAACCAACTGTAGAGGTTTCAGTGTCTGATTTTATATCAAATGTAAATCCCATTAAGAAACTTTTAACCACCTGCAACGATTCAGTGCATGTCAGAGTTGCATAAAAAGTCAGAGACAATTAATTTTTCCACACAAGATAGGGCATACGTGCATACGTACATACAAAATGTTTGCACTGCGTCGGGTCCAATTTGGCTGCACAGCATTATTGGAGCGAATATGTCTCATCACATAAAAATAAAATAAAATAAATAAACAAGAAAGAAAGAAAATAGAATAAATAGCTAGCAGGAAAATGTGATTGGTTAACCTTTTAGGCAAACAATCATTTTATTAAAACAACAAATATGGAATATGTGCCAATCCTTGTTAGCATGCGTTGTTAGAAGAAAATTAAATAAATAATAGTACTTTATGTACAAAGTTTCAAAAATAACCAAATCCACGCAACCTCAACATAAGTTGTTCGATACAGAAAAGCTAGACATACTTGCTGTTAGTCATAAGCAAGCAGGCAGGCGATGCTCGTCGTGTCCCTGATGCCAATACTGCCAATATGTAGTAAATGCTGAGTGACACTAGCAAATTTATAAATGAAACTTTTGAAAATGCCGTTAAAATAATCTTTCCATTAATTTTAACCTATTCATTTAGTTACGAACTATCATTTACGTTTATTTAAACAAATAGGCTGTTGGTCTCTTTCTTGGCATATTATGAAATGAATATATAAAAATATTATAGCTATAATTATAATTATAAACGTTTCAATTATAATTAAATCAAACATAATCCGAACAATAAACGTTAAATAAATTATAATTAAATGTTGATATTGAAAGTTTTTTCACCTAACTTCACCTGAAATTTTTTGATCGCGCTGAAGACATCAACGCGCAGGACCGAGAAGGAAACACTAGTTTGCACGAGGCAGTTGAGATGAACCACACGACGAGCATCGCCTGTCTGCTTGCTCACGGTGCCAAAACAGAGATACTCAACAGGAAGAACATGGCGCCCACTCATCTGGCAGTCGATCTCAACAGAATTGATTCGCTTAAAGTGGATTTTATAGGAATTTTGATCATTAAAGAGAGCTTGATTTTTACTTTTGAAAAACATTTCTAAATCAAAATGAAATAAAAAAAAACTTTGAATTTCTAAATAACTCTAACAAAAAGTAACAATATCAACCAAAAATGAAATGTTTCTAAAGGAGTTGCTGAGCCATTCATCGTCGGATCCAAATGTTCCAGGAGAGAACGGATCAACTCCTCTTCATTACGCGGCATGGAAGGACAGACCGGAATGTGCCAGGATCCTGGTTAGTTGAATTTAAAAATACTGAAATGCACGATTATGTAAATGGGAGTAGGATGTAAAATTGAATTTCGTAAATAATAACATGAATCCAGCTGGATCACAAAGCTCTCATGTGCAAGCCAAATAACGTTGGCTTGTTCCCACTGCACATTGCCGCGCAGTCATCATCGTCAGCCACGATGGAAGTGCTGCTGGAATATGGTGGGTAGTACTTTTATAGTCTTGCTTCAAATCTTTTATTCAAATGAAATTCAGATTATAAACTTCATTGAACATAAAAAATAGATGAATAATTGTACGTAAAGACAAGTTACAATTAAATTTACTCTACTGACGTTAAAAATAATTTAACTGTGATGTGGTTTTATATTTGAAAAAACGTTTTATAATAAACCTTTATCAGATTTTAACTTTTTCATCAGTTGATAGTTTGATCTTTTTGTGATCTCTGGGTAATTTTTAATGTTCGACAAAATCATCACAGCGGCGAAACTTGGATGCGGCAACAGAGGCCAGCTGTTGAACAAACTGAACCAGGAGAAGCACACGCCCCTGCACGCTGCCATCATGGGCGGCGACCTCAAGGTCAGTCAATCATTTCAATACGTCATCAAATTTTTATAGCGCAACCATTATTTTTATCTAATGACATTATTATGATCGTTTTGTTTGTTTTATATAATGATAATATTATGATTGTTTTTTTTATTGAAATGAATGTAAAATTATATATACAAATATATATATATATATATATATATATATATATATATCGGAATAAGACTGTCAGAAATGTAATTATCGATGAAAATCACAGCATTTTCGCACTTGATTGTGCGTTTAAGTTTGTAGTTGACATCAGCGTTGTTCCAAATTGCTTTGCAAAGCACGTAATTCATTCTTTGTTTTTGTTATAAGCTCTTTTTTGGTTAAAAAATTGGAAGTTAACTAATGCCGAACATATATATTAATAGTACTAATTTTTTAAAATGATTCCTTCATTGCTGCCTAAATTGTTAACACACGAAGGTGGTCAAATTGTGTTTGAATGCTGGGGCAGATATGAAAACGAAACAGGTTAAAAGTTTATGAATTATTTTAATTGAATTGTTTTTCATCATCTGAAATGTTTACTGATACCTGAGCAGGAGAATGGCAACACAGCGGTTCATTTGGCCGCTTCCCAGGGCAGTGTTGAGTTGATCAAGTTGGCCCTCATTTGTTTTGTTTTGTTTTGTTTACATCTATTTATGAAATGAAATGTTCAACTATGTTACGTTCAAGGTTGATGTTTGAATTGAAACCTGAAGAAAAAGAGACCTGCTTGAAAATCACGAACGAGCAAGGTCACACACCACTGCACGAAGCTGCGATGGCTGATCGCCACAAAATGGTTGAATATCTCATTAAGGAGGTCACACAGTTATGAACATTTGTTGCGTGAATTCTGCATTTTACATCTTAAAGTTGATTATTCAAGTATTTTAAACCAAGGCATTATTTTTTCTCTGCTTATTAAATGCAGGGAGCGGAAGTTGACGCCAAAACCAATGACGGCAGGAACGCATTGTTGCTGGCTGCCACCAAACCAGCATGGCGCTCCTTGAATATTCTACTTTCGGCGAAATCCGACCCAAGTGTTAAAGACAAAAATTTGAGAAACTTCCTCCACCTTATCATACTGGGAGGTTCGCAACCATCAGACTGCAACATTTGTTTGGCCAGGAAAGTTAGTGGTGTTTAATTGAGTTGGTAGATTTCGATTGAAGGACGAATAAAATTTGTTGACAGCTGATGTCTCAGTTGCTTAATGAATCGGACAAGTTTGGTTGCACACCATTACATTATGCTTCAAAGAAAGGCTTCCTAAAAACCATAGATCAACTTCTCGAAATGGGAGCGCAGTTGAATGCTAAAACCAACAAACAACAATCAGCTCTACATTTTGCGGCTAGGTCGATGAATGATGATAAAATCATAATTTATATTTCGTTAAAATTATCCACTTTAATTAATAAAAAATGTTTCCACTTTGAAACAGTTGTGGACGAATCAACACATGTAAGCAGTTGTTGAACAGCTCGTCCTGTTGCCACATAATCAACGAGACGGACAGTTCTGGTCAGACGGCACTGCACCTGGCAGCCGAAGGTGGACACGACAGGGTGGTCAGTCTGCTGCTCAGCATGGGAGCTGGTGTCTTCAAGTTAACATATTTGCTCATCTAACAAACATTTATGATAATATAGTTAGATTGATTGACAAAATAGTTGACACCCTTCATTGTAGGGACATAAACGGCAATACAGCTTTGCACCTAGCCGCAATGTGTGGATACACGCACACCATGCGAGCTATCCTTGCAGTGCATTCCTATCTTATCAACGTTTCCAACAGAACCATGGTGAAAAAATTATAAATAATTTTTAAAATTATCTTAAATAAATTATTATCTTTTTCAGATAATTTTTTATTACTAACAAAATTCGTTTTTGTGAAAATATTTTCAATGAATATATAATTTTAAAATACGAATGAGAATATCTAATTTTCACGCTGCAAAAGAACACCAGCCTCCACCTGGCAGCCCTGGAGGGACACGCGAATGTGGTGACGATGCTGTTGAACATGGGGGCAAAGATGCTGTGTAACGAAGATGAGCTGCATCCGTTTGAGTTGGCCATTCGGAGATGTGACCGAGATGTCTGCGTGTCTTTCGTGGCCCACGAAAGGTTACCTGTACAATTTTTAGTTTTATAAAATTTACATAAAATTTTAATAATTATAAATGTTTGGATTGAAAATATTCAAACTATTAAAATAATTATAAATGTTTTGATTAAAAATATTCAAACTATTAAAATAATTATAAATGTTTTGATTGAAAATATTCAAACTATTCAGGTGGAAGGAAGCGATGAGTATGAAATCAAAGTTGTTTGGCTGTCCTATGGTCGGCATGATTGAGTTCCTTCCTGACGTCTGCCTGGTACCCGTTTCATACTTCACTATCACAGATGACACGTTTTTATATTTAATAAAATTTGTTTAAATTATTTTGTGCCAGATGATTTTGGACCGAAGTCGAATTCCTTCTGACCTGGATAAAAAGGATCCAGATTTCCACGTATGCCCACCAATTTTATAATCACCTGGTTTTCAAAAACAATAAAAACTTAATCAGATTAAACTAACAAACAACAAATACAACACATGCACCAATCAAATAATACATTTTGAATCATTCGCCTAAATAATCACCCTCAACAACAACACAACAACAACACAACAACAACACAACAAAAAACAACAACTCAACAACACAACAACAACACAACAAAAAACAACAACAACTCAACAACAACACAACAACAAACGACAGTATGTGTACAATTTCGAGTATCTGCAAGTGGATTACGATATTCTTCACGATGAAAAGAAGAAGGGCAAAGAGATTCTGCCCATGCTTGCTTTGAACGTTAGATGTGTTGAAATAGTAATTATTTCGAGTTAATAAAAATGTTAACACGTGTGAAACATTTCAGATGATGGTGAAGCATAACAGAGTCCAGTGTTTGTATCATCCTCTCTGTGTAGCTTTTCTCAATAATAAATGGTTTCCATTATGTTCGTTGATATAGTACTTGCAATTCATTAAAATCAAAATTTTTGACAGGTTAACCTACGGTCTGTGGCTCCATCTATTGAATCTCATTATTTACCTCGTGTTTCTGTGCTGTTTGACTGCCCTTGTGTTTGCATTTGATTTCAAAAATTATGATCAAGTCTTGAAAGAAATGGAAAGTTTCAACTTAAATCCATTTAATGCGTCGATAGCTGCAGCAAACAATGTTACAGAGGAAATTTTTCTGAAAAACATAAAAGAAAAATCATCAGTAATCTGTTTCATTTTTTTAAAATTATATAATTAATTCAATAAGTGTAAATAATATTTTCAGATAAATAGCACGTCGCAGAAGTTTTACATAAACGTAATTTTAGTTTTTGCAATTGCCAACATGATTAAGGAGATTTTACAGATGATTCAGCAGGTTGCTTACGTTTTCATCATTGCATTTAACTGAACAATTTCATAAAATGTTTTTAAAAAACTATTTGTTGGAAATATTAAAAATTGGAAAAAGAAATCGAGATACTGGAAAGATATAAATAACTTGAGAGAGTGGCTAACATATGCACTCTGCGTGGTTTTTGTCATTCCATTCTATACTGAGCAGTGGAACGCTTATCAGTGGCAGTGCGGTGCGATTGTCGTCTTCATGTCCTGGTTCACCTTACTAGTTTTCTTGCAGAGGTACTTTCCTCTTACATTGTCTAACAACTCTTTATTAAAAATTTATAGCTCATGTTTATAAGTTTGTCATTTTATTGAATTCTAAGTTTAGTTTTGTAGTTATAAACAACGCGATGGATTTTAAAAAATTATTGTTTTATATTAAAGTTTTACAGTTGTGATTTGAATCGACCAAATTTTAACTTGAAAATAGGTTTGATGTATTTGGCATTTATGTGGTGATGTTTCTCGAAATAATGAAAACCCTCATCCAAGTTATTCTCGTTTTTTCTGTTCTCATCTTTGCTTTCGGATTGGCCTTCTACATTTCCCTAAACACAGGAGTAAGTCATATTTTTTAAAATTCATAATGACAAATTTATATTTTATTCAAATTTTATGCGTTTGCACTGAAAAAACTGCCTGTACCAATAATACATTTTTAGGTGTCACCTTCTTTCAACTCTCCCAAAATGTCTTTGATGACATCTGCAGTCATGATGTTGGGAGCCATCGACTTCTACCAAGTTTGGGTTGAACCGGATTCAAAAGACCAACTGCCCAACAAAACGTTGAACTACATGATCCTCGCTCTATTCATACTCATAATGCCTATTTTGCTTATAAATTTGTTGGTTAGTAATCCATAACTTTTTTAAATAATTACTTTGTTTGATGGATTGCAAATAATAATTTTAAACAATATAAACATTAGATTGGTTTAGCCGTCGGTGATATTGAAGCTGTTTTGAAAGATGCAAAATTGAAAAGAATTGCCATGCAGGTAGGTACCTATATTTATTTTTGTTATTATTAACAGCCTACCAGTAGTAACTAATTTTTATAAGTTTTGTTAACTCAAATTAATCACCACGAAATGTTTAGGTTCAATGGCACACAGAACTCGAACAAAAGTTTCCGAGACGTTTGATTAAATTCATAGACAAGCCATTCATCAGGGTGTACGCTAATCCTCGCTGTTCTCTTTTTAGATCCGTAAGTGTCGAAGGAAGCACAATATTTCATTTGCATAAAATAATTTTTTAATCGTATTTAATTAATAAAAATAAATGTATCTTTTATAACTTTGAAAGGTTACTGCAAATTTTTTAAAATTCAACTCGGCTGGATTTGATGAATCGGATGACATGAAGAACGAGATGGATAATCATTCTTGTCTCTTCAGAGAATTACACAAACAAAAAATTAGGTAAGCCTTCAGTTTTTTTTATAGATTTTCATATTATTTTTTGATTCATTTAATTTATTATTACTTACTAAGTTTTTGTAAACCAAATCTTCGTCTTATGAAACAGAACAAAGCAGATAGCGAAAGACTTGAAAAAAAATTTTGACATTTTGAAATTGATTGTCCGGAAAATGGAAATCTCGACAGAGTTGGACGAATTTGATGAAGACGAGGATGAACTGGCACCAAAGCAAGTCTTTGGGAGTGAGCCAACAATCGGCTGGTCCTCCAGTACATTGAAGCATGCTATCATGAAACAAGCCTTCGCTACGAGTGCATGGAAATCCATTGCCGGGATCGATAGTGACAACATTCCTCCAGGAGATATCACGATTGCAAAGAAATGAATTGTTTTTCAACGTTTCAGTGTTTTCGTTGTGATTTTTAACAATCAAAACAGTTTTACATGTTTCGGCATTTTACTTGATGTAATAAATTTTTCATTATCGTAGCACTTTTTGCTAGTCGAACATTTCTTCGGGTTAGTTGTTGAGCATTTGAAGTGAAAAAATAATCTCGACTTGCTTCAATCGTAACGTGGCGATCTTAACGTAGTCTAACGAGTTTCCGAGTGTAAGAGATATAAAATAAAATAAAGATAACACAGAAGTCAACTTTCTCACTGACTGAGGTTGAAAAATGTTCTATCCCACCTCAGACTGGCCACAACGATTTTCCGCGTACTTAACGTTTCAATACCATCAAAATTATAAATAGATGTGTCAAATCAGGAAAATATTTCTGAATTAATTTTATTCATTGTTATCAAATCATTTTGAATTTGAATAAAAATAAAATAGTTTGTTTTTTAATTTAGCTAAAACTTATCACAATTAAGAATTTAAATCTTTCAATAATAAAACTTCTGAAGTAATTTTTTAACATAATTTGAGAAGCGAGATTATTCAAATCAATTATCAATGTCATAACTGCATCTCATAAACTTTAAAAATGTTGATAAATAAAGACACAACGCAAGAGAAATTGATTACATTGTATTAGGAAGGAAAATTTCCGTTTTGGTGATTGGATTGAAAACCTACCGCTCTAACAAAACCACCGATGGATTTGTTTGAGATGTATATTTTTCACGCCCGTCATTGTTGCTATTACTTTACTATTGGAGTTAGCTCTGTAACAAAACATTATTCAAAAATTTTGATAGGAAAGCCGAGTGCTAAACCTTCGTGTTTCACCGAAGTGATTTCTTGTGTCTATAAAATGTCTCTTTAAACTAGCGTAATCTGCGTTCGTGATGAATGACAAATAATTTGATAACAAAATAAAATTAATTAATATTCAATATGAAAATGATAAGCTATGACTTCAAATAAATTATCAATACAAAATTAATATAATGAATATTGTTATCATCGAAGTTATTGCAAGCAAAATCAACACAACAAAAATAGTCTGCAAATCCGATCCACCTGAAATAGGATTGCCTGCCTGCCTGCATCAGGGGGACAGAACGTTACATGAGATGCCGGGAAAAATCAATAGTATTAAAATTTCTGGTCTTGTTTGTCCGAAAAAATTTTTATCATAGTAACAGAAAATTTTCATGTAAGAAATGCTCAAATCAATTTGATCTGCTACTTCATTTTGGGGTCTTTATATAAATATATAATATATACGCATACACATACAATGCATACAGTACCTACATATGATAAACGTTATATATACGAACGACGGAATGTTTCTTTGTACGCAATTCTGTGCAGAAGCAGTCAGTATGCAGGTGTCGCAATCGGTGTTTCCATTACGCTCTATACAACGTTTATGCATGTTGTATATGTCGTATGTGCATGTAGGTACATGTTCTGGGCGCATATATGTGCTGAGCTCATCGGTTACGCATTATATTATATTGATACATGCGTTATCATATGCTGACTAGTGAGCAGCAAGCATATAACTCGTGCAAATAAAAAAGTAAATAACTAACAATTCTTACTCACCAAATACACGGACGCACGCTTACTTCATGTACACCAAAACATACGAAGGCTGCTTGTTTATGCTGGATAAGTAAAAATCTGTACCTTTGTTATACATTTCGTACATCACACATTGAATATATATTATGCATTCAAATATATACATGTACATGCATATATACGTATAAACATATAAGACTGGAGTATACAGACTGTACGTATAGAGGTTGATAGAATGATTGTGCGGGCGAACATACACGTAGGTAGGTGGGTGTTTTATGTACGCCAACATCCTGCGCGCCATGTTATTGCAATTCAATATCGCTGATGCTTTGGCATTGATAGCTCGCTCTTCAAAAGGTGATACCTACTCTGATCTTATACATGTTTTCTGTTGCATGTATGTACATGCATGTGTGTGTATATGTGTATATATATATATATATATATATATATATATATATATATATATATTTATATGGGTGGAAATAGTCAATCTATTCATGCAGATACGGTATATATACATATTAGTTAGATCTATATAAATTATCATGTTTAAACATTTATATGTACAAGTATATGTAAAGTCAAAACATGTATGTATATATTTTTACTTGTACATTTTGGGTATTTGTTGAGCACAGGAATGTATGACCCCTTGTATGTTTTTTGTTTGTGGTTATGTAATGAACCAGTTTTCATTGAGACCTGATGACAACCTGATAACAGCCATGACATTCCGCTCTTACCATAGATTCTTCTCGTCGAACTCCGTAAAATGTTAAATTGTGGATGAACGTAAATGTGTATAAAGTATGTAACATTTTAAGGGTTTTTGACATCGAGTTCAATCTCATTTTCGGTCTTCATTTTTCCACCGAAAACAATATATTTTTATTGTGGAATCTCTCATTGACACTTTCTAAATCTATCTTACCATGCTCTTTAGACATGTTGTTTTTCCATGTGAACTCGCGTTCTGATTTCAATTTATTTCATCAAGTTATGTCAGGTATCAGTTGCTGCATTCAAGTTGGACAAACATGTGTCGTGTTTGTAAAGGAAAATTGTTTCAAACTCGCTTTTGATATTTCCTATAGTGTAAAATACAGGAAGTCATTTTGCAATGGCATCAATCTTTTAAGAGGACAAGAGAGAGAGCACATGTTCTTGTGACATTCAATAAGGTTTTAAACTATGCGATTGTTGCCTGTGGTTCTGATATCATTGCGAATGATATTTAAATATTTTAAAATAATTAAAGATTAAAAAATAAAAAATATTACATTGCATATACTACTATGAAGATTAAGACCGAAAGAAGAAACACAATCTCAGATTAAAACAGACTCGCTTGCATCCACCACCTATATAACACACGTGTATTTATTTAGACATGTTACACGTATATAATGTATACTATACATCATATAGCCCTATTTTTGCAATGAAAATAAATCATAAACGTCGAACAAGCTTTTTTGAAACATCGTTTGGATATTGTTGACAAAATTTTTTTTAATTTTCTCAACAGTATCACCGATTGCAAAAATTTGAATTTTATTGTTGGTTTAATTTGTCGTGACTGTGGTTGCTTAAACAATCTGAACACTTTCAACAGCCAGTCTTACTTTCAGTTGAATCAATCAAAGGCGCTGCATTCATTAGTTTACTAAATTTAATGAACTAATTAAATTAATTAAATAAATTCTGTTTGGTGCTAACAAGAAATATGATGTTGGCGACGTCCATCTTATTGATGATACTCTTGTTTGACTGTGAAGCAGTACAGTTGAGAAAGAAAAACTTCATGCTAAGAGACAGCGAGGACGTGGCAGACGACGACCATTCAAGTCTCGAAGTTGCACCAAGCAGGAAGATGAGCTACTCGACGGATTTTTCTCGTAAGTTATTTTTGGTCTGAAATAATTTTTAAAACATATTTGTTCAGTGTTAATAATAAATTTAGGCGGTCATCATAAAATATTTTGAATTAAATGTGTACGGAAAAAAGTTGACGATAACACAAAAAGATTAGCATATTGAACCATAATTTTTTTCATTAAAAAAATTGTTTTATCACATAATTAGTCATATTCTTAAAAAAATAGTTTTTAGACTTTCATGTGAATGAATTGAAATGAACATTATTAAACTGGGTATCAGAAAATGTTGGTTATTGAACCAAAGGAAACTTATTTCCAAAATTTTTCAAGTGATTCAATTAATTTAAAATTGTATTTAGTTTTATAAAATTTACCTTAAAACAAAATTATCATAATTAATCTGATATTTTTCAAATATAATTTTACTATTTTTTTGAGTTTTTCAAAGCAATGGCGCAAAATCTTTTCAATTTTTTTCTGTATGAAAACTATATTTGGTTAATTAATTAATTAATTAATTTGATCGTTGGAATAATTTCTTATTATACTTGGGACGAAATAATAAATCTTAAGACGTTGATGCAACGTTGTTCAAAATATGAATGTTTGAAAACGTCGCATGGCATTCTCCAGCCAAAAAGCTTCAACTTAGTTTCGTCAGATTTGGATTGATTGAAATCTAGATATTTTGCTTTCTGAAAAACACACAATTTTTTGAAATATTTATTTTAATTAAAGCATTTTGACGAAGTTTTTTTTGCAATGCTTGAAACAATTAAAACAAGTTAATTCATTTGAAATAAAACCTGAGTATAGATTTTTCAGTTAAGACATTTGAAAGTTCAATTTTTGTTAAGTAATAAAAATTTAATAAATATTGAATTTGTGCAATTACTGTTTTTTATTTAAACACAAATGTTATAAAATTTATTAGTCGTCAATCAATAAAGAAAATATTGCATTAAGCTTTTATTATATGTAAAATAAATGTGTTTAAATAAATACATTACAACCAAATAAAACGCATTGGCACACAACAATAATTCAAATTGACAGAGCACGATTGACGCCTACAACAAGGATATTGGAAGTGAGACAGCCACAAAAAATGATTTTCACTTTCAAATTAACGTAAATTAATTACTAAGTTTACCGAAATTTTATGAATTGCATAAAACAAATGCATACAAGGTATAGTGTTAAATAAAAACTCTCGTCCAGTTTGACTGCGTACACTGGCTACAATATTGATTTCTCATGGGCCCAACACCTTCAGCTGCAACATTGCAATCACGGCGAATTTTCCTTAACGAACAAAAAACTGTTCCTTTAAAATTAATTCTTCCCGTTCAAGCGTGCAAACATTGTTTTGTAATTTTTTATATCGTTTCGTTATTTTATTTTTAGACAAATTTTCAAATTTTATACTGTAATAAACAATCCTAAATTGAATGTTTCTTTAAAACTGAAACAATCTTCCACTTGTACGTTGACCAAGCATTGATATTTCGTTAATGTTAGTAAAGGTTTATCATTCATGAATAAAAATAAGCATACATTTATCTGAGAAAATCGTCTGCTTTTTTTAGAAACAACTGTAATCGACTTCAACCGAAGTTTGATGCTCTCCCGGAAAAACATCCTACCTACCTACTGTCTGTCTGTTTGCTACTTTTGTTTGCACTCTCGACTCGCAAAAAAAACCTTCACTTACACAATGAAATGAACGGCTTTCAAAGTAACTGAAAAGATGCAAAATGCTCAAAATGCCAGAGCATTATTAGACTTGTTTGCCGTTATTTAATTTTGCTTTGTGCTCACAAAGTAAATAATTTCGATTCCTTACCATCAATAAAATAATTAGATGATTTGAAAAGAACACTTTGTCACGTTAAAAAATTCCATCTCAATTTCAAAAATCATCATAGCACAAAACGTACACAACCTCAGTCTTGTATAGAAGGCAAAAACTCTAATTTGAAAAAAATCACTTCTACAATTTGGAACTAAATTGTTTGGCAGTGTATAATTTATATTAATAAATAAGCATAAATAAAAATAAGAGTGTTTTCAGGTTCTCAAAATATTGAATGTAGCAGGTAAGGTGCTAGCTTCGTTGTTTCAGTATATTTCGAATCTCGCAATGGCGTGCGGTGCGTCTTGTTAGTAGGTTGGAAATATCGAAGCAACGCAGGCATCTGACATCAATAATGCCTTCAAAGCAATCGATCCAATGATCATTATCTTTAGTAACGTGGTAACCGACGGCAGGTTAATGTACATGTGCGATTGACAAATGACGCACGCATCGTTTCAATAGAGACACGCACGCATGGTTTCAGGCAGGACAGCGTGCAGAACAAGTACGATTGCGCTTGCGTATTACGTCGCATGTACCATGTACCTACCTACTACCTACCTGTGCAATAGAATATCATGCTGTACACGCTCCCTGCTTTGTGCACGTGTACGTGTTCTACATTCCTTACTTATTGGCTTTTATTTAGCTGCTCATTTGAAGTCACACAAAGCATAAAATAAAAATATTTCATTCAGAGATTTTGTCTTATACTTTATGCAAAACTTTTATAAAAAAAAATTCAGAAAAAATTAAAAAACTGAATTACTTAAAGATAAATTTATTAGAAGAGAAATAACGATATAGAACAGCGTTCTCAGCTTGTGGGTCGCAACCAAACTGGAGGTCGAATGATGATGATGATGATGATCATCGAAGATCTGTTTTGTCTCCTTTCAAATGTGTAAAACAATCTTTTTTTCTTTTTCAAGTGGAAAATTTGTGCCACTCACAATAGTTCAACATTTCATTATATGGAGGGACTGGGTTGCAAAATTTTGTCAAACTGACATTCAGTTTGCGTTTGATGAAAGTCTGAGCTGGAAATAGCCTGTTGTGCATAAGATATGTTTGGAGAAAGAAGATGTGTTACCTCACTTAATATTTGTCACAAAGAGTAGTAGATGAGATTTTTTATGAGTTTCCAGCAGACATAATTTGCCAAGGCATCTGAGAATAACTTTTTTATAAAAGGGTTAGCAAGCTTTAAAATCTAAATCTCCTTAACTAAAAGCGAGTTATAAAATACTCGTTAAATGAATAATTCCAAATTTTAACAACACAAAATACATTAAGTTATAAAAATAAAACATATTCAAAATTTGAAATTAACCTTTTTTTAAACAATTTTTTCTAACCACAGGTCGACCTTCTTTCGTTGATTGGACTCAGCAGATGCGACCCAAATTAAGACGCAAGAGGTATGTATTTGTGCGTGTGTTTATGTGTTTGTGTGTGGATGTGTGGGTGGGTGTGCGTGTATGTGCATTTTGCGTATGAATAATTTTTTGTATATACATAATGTGTATGTATGAAGGTACCTATTTCTGTGTAATATACGGTGTGTGTATATATATATATATATATATATATAAATTCTCAAATTTAAGTTGATAAACACCTAACAAATCGGTGGAATTTATTACATATTGATATATATATATATATATATGTGTGTGTGTGTGTGTGTGTGTGTGTGTGGTGTGTGTGTGTGTAAAATATGTAAAATATGTAGTACAAAATGTACGTGTTTGTGTGTATATAAAAAATGGTATTATAATTAAAATAGGAACCGAAGTGAGGTTTGGTTTGAATCGTACGTTATTGCCTTAATTTTTCTACCAATTTTCGGATTGTTTATGGGATTCCATCTTTCCTTCTTTTATGACAATTTCTACATTTTTCTATTCAAAGACATGTATTCAACAGCTTCCTTTCTACTAATTTGACTATAAAATTATATGCCACAATTTTTTGTCAAATATACTACGATGCTTCAATGCTGCTTATTACATTCTGTTGTATTTATTTCAATATTTATTTTTACATATTTAAAAATGTCCAAATTGTTAAACAGGTTACAACAATCGCGCATACCGTCACGCCGACAACGTTCAAGTGACTAAACCCTCATAAACTCATTATGTTTCCTACCTTTGACAGATGAATGACTTGCATTATTCAATTCTAAATCCATCTGCCATGCATATTTCCCACACAACGTTCAGTCTAACTAATATGAACTGAGCATGCTATTGGTACTTCACAGCAAAATGTTTTTAATGCAAATTTATTTTTAATTCCGCTATTTTACGAAACAAAATACTAATTTAAAAAAATGAAACTGTTACAAAAACGTACATTCACAAATAGATGCATTCAATAAGAAATCTTATAATTTAGAATGACTGGTAAACAAATTAGAAAGAAGAGTCCTTAAGTTTTTTCTTAATGATCATTGTTATTAATAATTTCATACAACCCCCCGACAGATCTGAATACAGGCCAGCCTCTTGCACTTGCACCTGCGAAACAAAGGTGGTGAAAAGTTCGGGACAGACGGCTGTCCAGCATGACAACTACCCAGACCACGACTTGGATAAGCATGATTATTCAAGCTTTTATAATAAGTCCGATGACGAGTGAGTATCGGAGATGATTTTTAATTATTCGACCTGCATATTTCAGTTGCCCGTTTTTTCTGTTGTGCTCGAACCGTTTAAACTTTAATCAATGATTTATTATACTAACTAAACAGAAAATAAGCTTTCGTTGTAACTATTTAATCAAAAAATTTCATTAAATTTTGTTGCAAACGTTTCTAT
This sequence comes from Helobdella robusta, assembly GCF_000326865.2. Classification (NCBI taxonomy): domain Eukaryota; kingdom Metazoa; phylum Annelida; class Clitellata; order Rhynchobdellida; family Glossiphoniidae; genus Helobdella; species Helobdella robusta. Next base: position 791,830 of record NW_008703718.1, on the reverse strand, counting down.
ATTTTGTCCCTATTTTCAAATATGTACAAATAATCCAATTTAATGAATGCATTTCATGCCGAAATCATTTAATGCAACACAAATTATAAAAATGAATTGATCATCTGATTTATTTTTTAAACGTTCTGATTGGTCGCAATTTAAAAAATAAAAATTAAGAAATAAAAAAGAAACCACGATTGTATAAGCTGAACTTTGAGACGTTCCGTTTATTTTCAACACAATTCAAGATGGCCGAAAGTTCATAGTGAGAAATTTTTAACAGAGTATTTATTATACATTCTAAAATCCTATGATGTAATCAATAAAATTTCATAAAAATAGCAAGAGGCTAGACTTAAATTACATTTCGTAAAAATGGGATTCTAACAAAACAACATTGCCTTTCACATGTACAATGTGCAGCAATACGAAATGTAACTCATGTGGAAAATTTGCCTGCATTTGTAATTAATGCACTACGCTTGATTGAAAACTTTTATGGCAGCGGTTCTCAGCCGGTGAGTTGCGACCCATCCGATATTAGGCGCCATTTCGCTTGCAGACGCCAAAATCATTAGAAATTGCTATTGGTAATGAGAGTTTATGCAAACAATGCCAGATGATTTGGTTTCGGTTGAATTACTCAATATTGTACTTCATGTCAAGATCAGTTGTCGTACTCAAGAATTTTTGTTGTCATAATCATTCAAATTTTATAAGATCAAGCTGCTGAAGTTATTAACATGTTAATAAATCTATCTGTCTTTCAAGAATTTGTAATATAAAAAATATTTGACCTGATATATTTCACAGTATGACTCTGTGACGATTACATCAAAAGCTAGAGCAGGAATCAATGAACCAGGATGCGTTAGGGAAGTTCCGGCAGTCGATCCATGATACTGAAATTCATTTCATTCAATGATCCTCTGTAATCCCTTAAGGGACCGTTGAGGCCGATGGTATTCTTCTATCTCTCCAAAATTCTTTTCTTTCCTTCGCCATCTTCATTGAGCTCAATGTTCCAACCCCCGTCTATTCCGTGATATCATCCATCCACTTCCTCACAGGTCTTCCAACTTTTTTCTTCCAGTCCCTCTTTCTCATCAGTACTTTTTTGATCAGTCTGTCGTTTGTCATTCTGCAAATGTGCCCAAAGATACCCAGCTTTCTTTCCTTGACACTTTCATACACAGTTTTTTGTCTTCTAAGTTGTTTTCTTATGGCATCGTTTCTTATCTTTTGTCTCCAACTGATTCCCAGCAACTTTCTATAACAATGCATCTCGAATGCTTCCAGTTTGTCTTTGTCTCTTTTCTTCAACGTCCAAGCCTCACATGCATACATCAATGTAGAAAACACACACGCTTCTACGATCTTTACCTTTGTTTTTGTAGATACATTACCGTTTTTCAATATTACTTTCAAAGATGCAAACATTCCTCTCGCGATTGCTATTCTTCTATCAATTTCTTTCGAACAATTATTGTCATCAGTTATGAGGCTGCCCAGATATTTAAATTGGTTCACTTGTTCGAGTTTTTCTGCTCCTATCTGGAATTCATCATTGTTTCCATCTGCTTCCGAAATCATTATCTTTGTCTTACTGCTGTTGATGTGTAGTCCATGGTTTCTTCCACCATCGTGCGTCAACTCGATCAGTTTCTGTAGACCCTCTGCACTAGATGCTAGCAGATCTATATCATCTGCAAACCTGAGGTCCCTTATCACTCTGCCTCCAATGTCGATTCCCTCAATATCTGCATTTTCCATTTTTTCCAAGGCTCTTTCCAGCAGTGCTAAGAACAGTAATATTGGATCTCCTTGTCTACTTCTTATGCTCGCTTTGATCCAGTCTCCCAGCTCTGTACCTACCTTTACCGCCATTTTTGACTCCTCATAAAGCCCTTTCAGCACCCTTACCATTTTTGTTGACACTCCCATACTTTTTAAAGCTGCCCACACGCCTTCTTAAAATCTACAAAACAATGAAAAGTTGTTTGACCTCTGCTTCCTGCATCTTCCAACAATAGTCTCAACATCAGGATTTGCTGGACTGTACTTCTGTCCTTTCTGAAACCTGCCTGCTCCTCTCCTAAATGCTGCTCTATGTCTTTCTCCGATCGTTCTTTCAAGATCGTCAGCATGATCTTGCACATATGAGGGATCAGTGCTATTGATCTGTAGTTGTTGCAGTCTTTCAGGTCTCCATTTTTTGGCAACATGATCAAGATTGATTTACACCAATCTTCTGGCCATTTTCCACTGTCCCATATTTCTTGGCAGATTTTGTGAATCTCATTACATACAATTGGTCCTCCCGCTTTGATCAGCTCTATGGGAATTCCGTCTCTCCCTGTGCTCTTGTTGTTCCTCATTTGAATGGTTGTTAATGCCGGGGGTGGTGATGAGGATAAGCTCCCATCATCTATAAAATGCTCCCATATGGCAAGCGTCTCAAAGAGCCTCTGACAACTCAGAATCTCAGAACTGTTTAAACTAACAGGAGAAGGCGCGAAGGCGAATAACTGGCGCCATAACCAGTTGCTTCGAGCAGGTGAAGCTCGTTAGCCTTGGTCGGCTATTTACCTAGGAGAAGGAAAACTCTGACTTCAAACCTCCGCTGCCTTGCGGCATACCTGTTCATGGGAAAGGCTATGGGAGCAAATCCAGACAGAAAACCACACTCCACCACCTGAGTTGCGGTCCAGTAATATCAGGTGCCGGTTCAAAGTCCGGATAGAAAGGAATGGTTGACAGGAGCTTGCTACACTGTCGTAAAAACGCTAATAACACGATGGTAGTCCAAAAAAAAAAAAGTATTATACTGGAATGTGGTTTATCATTCTATTAAGAAACATCAAAACTGATGAGAAAAACAATTATTTTAAAATTAAAGCTGGCGAAACCAACAAATCAAAGGTTGGCGGTGGCGGCAGCTATCAAACATAAAATTTGCTGCAAATTTTCAACATCGGCAGTCAGGTGTAACGACGTTACACATTTTGTGAAAATTCGTATTTCCTTCCAGTTATTTGGCTTACATGTTTTGCTATTTTGCATCAAATAAAGATATTTGTCAATTTGTTATGGAGTAAAGATTTTTAAGATGATTTTACAAATAAAACAAAAAACCGTTTTTTGAGACATTTCAATTAAAGGATGGGTCACGGCTGTACTGAGCACCGCATTTTTTTTATCTATTCATAAATTATTTTAATAATAGTGAAAAGTTTACGTTTTCATGGAAAATTTAAAGTTTATTTACATTTTTTAATGTAATTTAAGTTGTCAAGTTGTTTGGATATTTTAGAAAATCCATTTCAGCTGATAAAGTATTGACAAATATCCAATCATTTTTGAACCTTATTTTTGTTACTTTTGAACATATAATATAAAAATATGTGAAACAATTCCATAGTGTTCACTGGAATGACCTGCCGGTGGAAAACTGCTACCGCCGATCATGCAAAACAAACGCCAATTGTTGCCGTGATTCTTCGAAGTGTGACAAATCGTCGAAGACATGCAGAGACTGCTGGAATGGACAAACTTGTAGAAAAGACATAGACTGCTGTGCCAAGTATCCAATTTGTCAGTTGGAGCACGGCATAAGTTTCGAAGGCAAATGCGTAGGCAACTAATGAATCATATCGAACATGCCTGCCCAGACTTGAAAGAGCTAAACGGTTTTTAAGTATTTAATCAGTGGTACGAGTGTTTGGTGTTTTTAAACATACAATCTTTTTAAACATACAATCATTTTAATATTTCCAGCAATTTACTTGCATCATATATATATATATATATATATATATATATATATATATATATATATATATATATATATATATATATATATATGTTTATCCAAAAATTGATAACTTGGAGATGTTTTAATAACAACTTACACACATATATATCGTCGGTTTTGAAATATAATCTATTGTAATACTAGTGCTAGCAAACTCCGTTAATGTATCGGTGTTCATTTTTATTCAAGCGCTTTTTTATTATGATGTGTACACATTTTTTAAAACTTACAGAAAAAATAATATTCAAAAAAAGATAACGTTTGTAAAAATATGAAATTTAATACAACTTCATTTATTAAGCACTAATAACGTGGCAACAGCATTCAAAAATTTTCAAGAAAAAGTATTTTCAATTTGATAAGTCATCCTAGTTCGCAACTAAACAGCTAAAAAATTGTTTTTAAATGTATTTAAAAACATATCATTTATTTTTTAATTGTATTTACTGAAAAATGAAAAAATGAATATGAAACAATGAAAAATACCCACGCTGTAACAATGTTAAATTTGTGAAAATTTTTTTTTATTCTTGACAGCTGGTCAAAATTTTTCTTTTTTTCAGATTTTCTATTTAAATTTATAAAAAAAACATTCGTTTTAATATAGCTTTCATGTATTCTTTGAACAGAGTCATTTACAAAGTAATTTATATTGGTATTGTTATATTCTCTAAGCGAGAGCAGCATGATACCACACATCCATTATTATAAGTGGACGCTCCCAAACTGTATTGTTTTGGAAGAGCGGTGAGAAATGAAACATACAGTATACTGTTCCTATAATGACACAAGTTCTGTCGGATCATGCAGTATATTTAGATTCCCATTTGTAATTCCATAGTTGATAATTGTCTTAATTTTAATTATTTCACTCTGTGTTTATTGCCAAAGCATATGAATCAAGTTCAAAAATATCAATTGTCTCTTTTAGATCACAATGTTCTAAAAGCCAAGCAAGTTTGTAAACCGTTACAATGACAGTCATCTTAGCACAACACCCATATACATGTATAACTATTATTAATATTATCATATTTATATATCACGATTAATACCACAGTAAAAACAGTTCCCGCTTGTTTACTCGAACAAAAAACTCTATCAAAAAACGCCGATTTCAATACAACTGATAAAAATACAATCTAAACAGTAAAAATAGAAGTCGGCTTTTTATTAAAAATGCCTACACATTGCATTGCTATTGCCACATACCTATTTCGTCCAGTTATACAGCACGATTATTAATTGGTCATTGCTTACTAGGATAGCAACTAGCTAATTATTTTTCTGACACTGTGACAGTATTTTTAATATGGTTCGAAAGACCTAGCTTGTCATCCGATTAGAAATTCAAAAATGTATGAGCCAGTCACGGTACGGTAATTAACCCACCCTTCATTTCATCATTCCAACTTGTAAAAGGCTTTCATGTGTGCAACGCCCGTCCGTTCTTCCACTGCTTGTAATAACATTACACCTTAAAACATCTTGCGAATATTATAAAGAAGTCTAAATTTCCGACAATATAATGACTTTTTACACCATTCATGTGACTTTGATTAGGCAGGATTACTGATTAGGCAAACTTAGAAAATTTACAAATCATAAGCAACATTTTTATTGGATTAACATCTAAATGAATTAAGGGAGTTTGCACTCAAACTTATAATCGTAAGAAAATGATCTGAACATAATCAACCACTATAGTAAAGGCACATGAAAAAGTTGGCAATGCATTACGACGATGACCATGCTAACAAAACATTGTTTTCGTTATTATTTATTACAAACTTCGAAAAAATATACCGTTTAAAAGCAAAATTTATTCAAGGAAATATATCTGAAAAAATATTTACTTAAATAAAAATATAATTAAATATTTACTTATCAATGACAGAAAAAACATCATGAATCAGCAAAATATAGACATAGTAATATACAATTTAACTATCTGTGATTTTAGATAAAACTTCATAACAAAAATAGGTTGGTATCAGTCGGTACAACAATTACTTCAAACATGATTAAGATGACTAAAAAAAGGGAAGTTGCGGAGATATTTACAAATGTTTCATTCACTTTAATGCTTCCTTTTTGTCAACGAACTGCCTATAATACCACGTTTGACTTTTGATCCTTTCAACTGAACGTCACAGTCACCTTGGCCTCGTGATTTCTCGTGCTCAGTAGAATTTCCTATTTTTTTTAATTGATCCACATTTTTCAATTTCTTTTCAGTGTGCTGCAGAAGTCGTTGAAAGTAGAAATGCCACAATGTCCATACAATTAATGCTAAGGCACCAATCAGAAGCATGTTAATGACGTGTGGAGGCAGGGGCTTTGTGAATGTGTTCCAATCAAATTTAAACGCAATCAACACTTCTGTTATCATTATTGCTATTGCCAATGTCGATTGAGCACCAAATTTGTGGCATTGCCTGGCAGTTAAACAATATATAACGAGTTGTATAGCAATAATCACTCTCGGTTCAACAAGCAGTAATTTTATTTCTTACTTTATATTTATCAACATCATTAAGCACCAACCATTATTGTCCATTTATTCAATTGAAAAATTCAAACTATGACAAACATCAGTAAGCATTGAAATTATAATCACAGTCATACACTACATTAAACTAATTCAGTAGAAATAATAAGGCTAACGGGTCGTCCAAGAATTGAAAAACTTCACGCAGAGAAACAGCTCCCCAGAATATAAAAAGAACCAAACGAGCAAGGCACAAGAAGTGTGAGGGAGGAACCCAGAGTACAAACTTCAAAGTGAAGGCGTTCAGCTCACAAATAAGTATCTGTCAATATAAAATATTGCATTGCATCATTACATTTTTATATATTATGTTTAAATAACTTGTATGCCACAAATAAATCATCAAACTTTTTAATTTACAATTTTTTTAAATAGTTGTGCCGGAAATATTTATCATTGAAAACATGGCACATCCTATCAGAAAAACGATCAAAAGTACTCCCAAGTTTACAAAAGAGTATTGAACAAAAAAACTCATGAGAATGTTTACATTGGAAAAATGAACCAACAACGTACACCTGCAACAATGAGTAGCATGGACAACCACCTCTTCAGACTCTGTGTCGGTCTCCAGTCAAAATCTGTGTATATGTATGGAGTGAACTGCTTCAGGATTCGACTAAATTTGCCTCTGAATAAATAGAAAAATTAAGTTCATGAATAACAGTTGTTAATATCTAATGTCAATAAAGCGTCTGGTTTGCAAGTTAGCTCAGATAATATGAGTGCCATGTCTCACTCTGTTATTGCACGCTAACCTGATTCAAACACCTTCTGTTCAAAACTCAGAGACTTCCACAGTGATGCACCTTGTGACTAAAATGCGAGGTCTCACGTGCTATGGATGATGCAGTTTTTGCAGTGCAGAAAGCTTAATTGAAATTAAGTAAAATACTAAATGTAAGCAGCTTTGCATTTTTTCATTTATGATAAACTTTTAAAAATGCTCAGTGAATTTTGCCACATTTTTCAAAAATACTAACTATATCACTATTTCTCAGAAAGAAAAGAAAAATTACTAAGACATGTTTGCAAATCAAGCATAAATTGCAGATCATAATTATTTGATCACATGATTGTATCAAATTCAGTCCATTCTACTAAAGTTGTTCAGCCAAATATGAAAACCCAGCAGTTGTAAAATAATTAAGTGAGCAATTTAAAAGTGAGGACCTGTATGTTGGGTAGGTCCACAGACCTCTCCAGTGGTACGTTTTCATGGAAAGATACTTGACAGTCTTCATGCCCAGCACTATTCCTAGTCCATTGCATATCAATGCATCCATCAACCACTAAGCAATTTAATGACGATTTTCAAATAACTAAATTTCATTATTTGATGCAATTTTAATAATTATTAATAAAATTATTTAAGCAAAAAATATCAACAAATCTTTTCAATGAAAGCATAGAAAAGTACATCAGGTAACTAAGAGATGAAGTACATAAAAAAAATACACTTACATGGTCCCACCAGCATTCTGAAAAATTTGGCAGCTGATGTTCCAGTGTGTATTCCAAAACTTCAAAAAGAATACTTGTCACAGTGCACAGCCACCAATCTCGAACAATTAATGTCTGAGTAGAAATTTTAGTATATAATACAGATTTGTTTGAGTTCATTAGATTAAATTTGCTATGCAAATGATTTGAGGTTAGATTAATGAGCTTTTGTATAAAGTTTTAAAAAAATATTATTGCTTTAAACATTTCAATTTGTGTAAACCACTGATCAAATAAATTGCCAATCCCTACTATAGACAATGAAAAGAAATGTAAAATGTTTAATTACAGATTGAGACTATATATACATTTACTTTTCTTCTCCTATTATTAATTATACGTGCTCTTAAGAAAGTCACCAGAAATTAAATCAAACATTTTCAAAAAATGTTTTAGTTTTTCTGATTAAATTTGAAACTCTGAGCAATAAATAAGCAAGCAGATAAAAATTAAGTAAATATCAAACCTTTGTCCACCAGCCAAAAAAGTGCACAGCAACAAAACTATCCATCTTGTCCTGCCACAAAACAAAATGTTAACATTTTGCAAATAACATCTTGAAGAATCGGTTAAAAAATAGAGCTAAAACTTAGCTAGAAAATTGTGTGCAGGGTATAAGAAATAAATACATAACTTCATACCTTAACATTGTGGAATGGATTGTCAGGTCGAGACGAATCATATAATTCACAATTTCCTCCATAACTTTTTTCCGGCAGAGGAACGCCGAGGCCTGGATCAATGTGTCGCAACAGCAACCTAGCATCATCAGCAGTCTAAAATAGGTTTTTTTTAATTAAATTAAAATTAAAGTTATCAAACATTTATAAAAAATTAACATGGTTATAAAACATTTCACCAATAATCCACTTGAAAATTTAAAAAAAAAATGAGATTCATTAAAATTAAATTTAATAAAAATTTAATGTTTAAACAAGTTAATATAAAAGCAAAAATCACTTGATTTGGTTTTTACTTTAAAAAACTTGATTAACTTACCAACCCACTAGGAAGAAATGAAACAAACTTGGAAAAGAACGAAGATGAGTAAGAGTTCGTAAACTATGCTCAGAACAAGCATCAACCTCCAAAGAGCTTCAATATTTATAATATGTAACAATAATCACAGCATCATCAAAATATTTATAATATTTATAATCATAACAGATTAATAAAATATTTTTAATAAATAAAGTTAAAAAATTAATTGTATATTGTTAAAAGTATCCAACACAAACAAAATTATTCAGAAAATACAGAATTTCACACTTAAATCTTGAAAAATTAAAGTATGGGAGGTAAATTTTGAAAGAAAGCCAGACCTGGATGAGGTCTTCTAAAAGGACCATCAGGTGTGATCGTCACCCCAAACACCACAAAAGATATTATTACAGCTATAATTCCTCTGAGAATATAATGTTAATATTTAGTAAACAGACAGTAAGATTACATCATAAAAAAATTTTTATGTCTAATAAATAAATGAATAAAATGTTGTAAAACCTTTTTGTGTTATAATCAGAATTGTTTGTGGCATCATCATACAATGTAACATATAAGAGAACTAAAATGAAAATGATGAGAGCTGATATTCTGTGGGCTCGCCTGGAAAAATGTAAAAAAGAGCGGGTGTTGGTTTGAAATAATTTGATTTTATTTTATATGCACTCAATCAACGCTTTGTTGTGGTCACTATGCAACACTGTATTAGTGAGTCACAGTGAAGTGAATGTTTAGGACTTTAGGTTGTTTTTCCTTTGTTTCTTTTTTTATAACAATTTTCAAAAAATTCTAACCAGAAAAATGACATGGTTCCATCATCAAAAAAATCTTTGTTGATGTTTTTTTCTTCCTCCCAATTATGAACGCTGGATTTTTGAACAAGCTTATTGTTTTCATTGTTATTGTTGCAATCACCTTGCGTTCCACCACCAAAACCATTGGTGTTCCTGTGGTGTCCGCCACCTTTCAATTTTCCTTCTTTACTGATCTCCATCGTAATTCAGATTAAAAAAAATACTAAAAACTTTTTTGAAATATAAAATGTATGTTAAATGTAAAAATAGAATAAGATATTAATACTACTGTGCTCTCCACCGCAACTGATTGTTATTCCTGACGAAACAAGTGACCGGTCAGGCGAGTCAAACATTCATCTTCGTTGGATGGTTTGTTTGTTTATATATGTTGGTCTGCACCCACCACACCGACACCACAATCGGCACATATTATAGCGATGGGTGAAAAAATTATTTTTTGGTGACATCTAGCATTGAAGTTTTTCTCATATTAAACAATCAATCAATCATTCATCCATTCATTAAATTTATTTCTATTTGAAATTAATCTGTTGTAACCCTTTACACTTTGTTACTACTTCTGTTATCTTACCTGTTTGTAAAATTCCTGATTTTTTTAAAAGTTTTGTCGCCGAGGCTTTATTTTTGATTCTAGCATGTCTCTTTATTTTCAGATTAATAGTGTAGAATAAAAAAAAACATTTGTCTTTCCTTAAAAATTCTATTCTTTCTTAAGTGTTACTTAATTAGTTTTATCTAGATTTGATTATTCTAAATCACTCAAGGGTCTCCCTGATTCTACACTCTATCTTTCAAGTAAAGGTTTTAACTCTGCCGCTCGTCTAGTTGCTCGTGCCCCTATCTTTTCTCATATATCTCCATATTCTTTTACACTGGCTAACTATAAAATATAGAATCATTTTTGTAAGTTGAACATTAATGTACTAAACACTTTTCAGATGTAATAATTAAACCTAAACACCCCAGTTTACGATCGTCTTCTCGTTCTCACCTCTCGCCTATTGAACATTCTTATGCTAAATCTGTCTTTGCTTCTTTTGACCCTTTTCTCGGGAACTCTCTGCTTTTTTCTCTACTTTTCCATCACTTGCAAAATTCAGAGCTGATCTCAAGACCCTTCGGTCTGTAAAACATTTCAGATGTAATGATCTAACCTAAACGCCCCAGTTTACGATCGTCTTCTCGTTCTCACCTCTCGCCTGTTGAACATTCTTATGCTAAATCTGTCTTTGCTTCTTTTGACCCTTTTCTCGTGAACTCTCTGCCTTTTCCACTTTTCCACTCTCGGGAACTTTTCCACCACTTTCAAAGTTCAGAGCGGATCTAAAGACCCTTCGGTCTGTAAAACTTATTGAACATCGCGGAAACGCGTTTTATAAATTTTTTGATTGATTGGCTTATAGTTTACTAAACATGGATAAAACCATGATAATATATGACACATCACGTATATAATAGTTGTTGTGTTACATTAAGTATATATGAAGTATCCATATAAACAAAATCATGCACAATATAATTATTTTCATTATTATTATTATTATACCTACGTAATTCTGGTATGGTATATACATATAATTAGAATAATGTATATACATCGATAGAATACATGTCAATAAAAATTGTATCTTCGGGGTTCACCCTAAAAAAAGAAGAAACAGTTTTAAAGTGTTTTTTGTATATTTCTGTCTTACCTCCACCTGAAATTTCAATAATGACAAGATTTCTCCGGCTGTTGTAACTTGTTATATCCGGCCTGACAACTTCTTGTGTAGTTTACTTTTGAGAACGGTCGTGTGATTGATGTCGGTGTGTGTGCGTGTGTGTGACATTCGTTTGCTTGTTTCTCTCCCTACGAATAATACCGCAAGTAAGTACCAAGTACGCGATACCACCGCCATCAGCATACAACGACGTTTGTTTTTATTTATTTTTCTGTCAATATTTTAAATTTTGGGTACAGTTTTTTCCCCTGTAGTGATGCATCTTCATCTATCATCTTACTTGCACATCTTAGCCTAGAAGACAGTCCAATTCAGAGTTCAGTGGTTTGTTGGATTCACATTCAATCAGTTATCAATCCTTCCGGTAGTTAGAGGCAAATTCAATCAATCACATACATAGAGATAGAGTCGATTGAAAAGATTTAATTGAACTGCTTCAATTTTGTACCTAAAACAACAGACAGGAAATACTTTTTCATTAATAATTGAAACAAAACAAACATGTCCTCAGAGGAAATATCAAGAAGCAACGATTCCAAGTGGCATACTTTCAGTGAATTCTGGTTAATAAGTGCACCTGGTAATAAAACTGGGGAAGAAACTTATCAAAAACTACACAACTTAATTAAGAAAAATAATGCTGGATATGTTTTCAAATTTCATATTCCAGAGTTGAAGGTGATCTTATTTTTATAATTTAAAATTTTCTGTAAAAAAGAAATAATTTTAAAGTTAGCATCAATGTCATTTTTTCTGTATCGCAACATTCCAGGTTTTAAAAATTTCAAAAATTGGTTTAAAAATTTATTTAGGACTAGGTCATTACATATTATCTATTTATTACAGATATTAATAATTTTATCCAAAACCAAGTTTACTTATTAATCCTATTTTTACATAATTATTTAGCACTAGATAGATATGACTAACATATCTTGTCTTATTTAATTTCATGCATACTTTAAACAATAAATGTTGATAATGTTTTTGTACTTTCTTAAAAATTTAATTTGAAAAGAAAAATTAAATAATGTTTAGTTTATGTTATAATGCCTAAACTTGTGATCATACATATTATGTTATAAAACTAGAAAATGTAAACATTTATATATTTAATCTGTTAAATATAGGTTGGAACATTAGATTTGCTGGTTGGATTATCTGAAGAATTAACCAAACTTGACACATATATTGAAAGGTTCACTTTTAACTGTATTAATTGCTGTTGAAAACTAAACTTACTTTATTATAATTTTATTCAAAATATAACATGTTTTAATGCTGACATGTGTGGCACTAGTCCTTGTACTATCAAACATTGATTGGTTTATCAATTTCTTCTTGTGCATTAGGAAGCTTGCACTAATGGTGCAGTTTTGGTAGTGGTCAGAAAAAGAATTGTTGCTGGCTTATCGTGATATAGTAAATGTTGCAAAAACTTCTTTTAACAGAGTGCACCATAAAACTTGTGTATTTTGATAATTAATTAATGACTAAGATATAATTACTGCATAACAAACTCTGAATGTTGACTATGTTTAGAATGATGGCATTGGTGATTCAATCAATCAATCTGTGTTTTGCGTCCAGAGACCCGGTTTTCTGAGGTAGGACGTTGTTTTCTTTGCCATCAACTTTTTGCGCCAAATTAGACGATCAGTTGTATCCATTTCATTTAAATTTAGAGCTTTCATGTCTTGCTCGATTGTTTGCGACCAGGACTTTTTTGGATGGCCTTTGGGACGTGTGCCAGGTACTTCAACATCTGCAAGAGAAGTTATGGCACTGTTTCCACTTCGTTTGACATGACCAAACCACCGCAGACGGTGTTGCCGACATTCGTCCTTTATATCATCTAAACCAGCACGACGCAGGATTTTGGTAGATTTGATGTGGTCCTTCAGACTAATTTGTTGCATCCATCGGAGCATTTTCATGTCGGTTCGTTGAAGTTGTTGTTCCAGTTTGGTTGTCATTGGCCATATTTCTGCACCATATAACAACACCGGACGTATCACAGATTTATAAACTGTTGATCATAGTGGTAGTGGGATGTCATGCCGCATCAATATAGAGGCAAGGAGATGCCATTTATTCCAGGCTGCACGTATGCGTGCTCGAACGGCGGCTTCAGCTGTTTCAGTACAATCCAGAACATCCCCTAGATATTGAAACGATGTGACTTTCTCTATTTTAATGGCTTCAAAAACAGTGCTACTTCGAATTTGTTGTTGTGGATTGATGCAAGCAGGACAAACAAAATTGGACACTTTAGATAAAGTACCAATTATTTTTGAACAACGTTTGTGACACCACTGGTTACACTGCTGACACTTGATTGAATTGTTACCTACACCAGCTTTACAAACTGAACAGGGCCATCGTGCAGTAGCTGTGGATTGGATGGGTTCACCAGTGTTCAGTGCTTTGGTTTTTCTGATGTTGACTTTGAATGATCGGCGAGTCTGGTGTTCCAATCTTCAAACATCTGTGCTGCATTCTGCTCAGACATGGCTGTTAAAACGATATCATCAGCATATACTAGATTCCAAATGTCACCAGTGCGTATCGGTTTTGTGATTTCTTCCATCACAGTTATAAATAACAGTGGACTGAGAATCGAGCCTTGGTGAACTCCAATGCCAATGTCAAATGCATCTGTGTTTCCAACCGTTGTGCTGACAAGAGTCTTAGTATTCGTATACATTTCCATCACAAGTCAAACAAGATATTCTGGAATGAGTTGTCGACGTAGAATCCACTTGATTGCTTCACGGGGAACTCGATCAAATGCTTTTTCAAGGTCTACAAAAATGTGTGATAGTTGTTGATGCTTTGCGAGGTACTTCTCTTGCAGTTGCCGAAGGATGTGAATTGCATCAATTGTTGATTTCCCCGCTAGAAAACCAAATTGATAATTTCCGATTGTGATGCACGACGATAATCTTCTCTCAATGATTTTTTCGGGGTGTGTTCTAACAGACGTATACCCCGATATGGTGAACAGTTCAATGGATCACTTTTGCCTTTGTATAGCGGGACTGTCATGCTATAGTTTCATTCAGTCGGCATTGAGCAATTTCTCCAGATTTCACGGCAAAGTTGTAATAACGTTTGGATACCTGCAGTACCAGATGCTTTGATAATGTCATTTGTGAGTCCAGAGAGCCCTGCTGCCTTTCCATCCTTCATAGCTTTCAGAGCTTCTGTAAGCTCCTCTACAGTGATGTCTGGAATCGGACCTTCGATGAGTGGAGCGTCAAAGTTAGCATTGATGGGATTTGTTTCGTTAACAGACGATTGAAGTATTCTCTCCACTGTAGCTTGATCTCATCTTGTTCAAGAACCATCTCATTTTTGTCGTTTTTGATACTTGAGGCACCAACTATGTCTTTTTTCGTATGCTTTGCTTGTTTTGCTATACGATACAGAGATTCCATTATTGTGAATTTCATTATTCAGAATTGGTGATTAGTGAAAGAAATTTATTTTTTAATTTTTCAGTTTAGTTAGGAAGTTGGTGCAGTATCTCTGTGATGTTTTGGAAGGGGAAAGAGTTAAATTGATTGAAAACCTCATGATAAATGGAAGTGAGTACATTTTTAATTAAATTTCTTTGTGCCTCCTAAAATGATATATTTTACAACTTACTTACTTTATAATTTTTTAAAATTCCACTTTGCTTAACAGTACATTTTGGATGAACTGTTTATTGACTTTTAAAAGGGTAGATAATATATTAAGAAAATATAAATAATAAATTACAGTCTATGTAAAATGTAAAACCTTACTGGCTCCTGTTAAGACTCTTTAAATTTTAAATTTATAACTCATGAATAGATGTATCATCAGAAGAAAATAATGAAATTGTTTTACCGAAACTGTGATGACTTCATTATCAAAACATGATTGATATTTTATTTTTCAAGTTGCTCCAACTGCTTACATTTCCAAGTTCACTTGGGATGAGGCCAAATATTCTTCTAAACAACCACTTCGAAATATTACAGATGCTATTGCAAAGGTTAAACTGTTTTGTTTTATCATTGTTGTCTAAGTAAGAAAAGTTTCAAGATCTTTTTTTTTACGGAAATTTTCAGTTTTTTTCTCTTGAAAATCTTGTCTATAATATTCTTTTTCCATGTTTAATTTCATTGTTTATCTACTGGCCTGAAACCTGTTTCTTCTCCCTCCTTGCTTATCAGTTTCCAACTTTAGCACATTGGTTTTTCTGTACTTTTGGACATTCTTTTCCTGTTTTCCATTTATTTTGCCATAATTTTTTTTTTCAAAATATGTCAGAAATATGATTATGTTCAATCTAATTTAAAATTTAGTTCTTTTATTTTAACCTGGCCATTTGTTTCATATGAAATAGAACATGACTCAGTCAGAAAATGAGTTGAAGACAAAATCCCAATCATACAATGCCTTGAAAACCAACATTCAGAATATTGAGAGAAAATCCACGTAGGTTATTTTAAAAAATTTTTTTGATTTACCCATTTTTTTTATTTTTTCAACTTTTTTATATTCATTTTTAAATATTGAAAAAATTTTATGGCATCTGCATGATTTAAACTCCCTCTGAAGCTGTATATGGTGCAATGGAAAATGTCAGTTGTATCTTCTGAAAATATTCCTGCCATTTTAATCTTCACAACTGTTAAATACCATTTTGCTTTTCTTTCTTTTGAAAATATTTATTTCATTCTATTTTTATGTAAACAAAAATTTTTTTTCTTCAATTTTGTAATCACGTTTTAGAAAATGTTATTTTAACCTATAATTTTTTATTGAAAACTTAGAAATAAAATGATATTTCAATTTGTATAGGATTGTCTCTAAGTTTGGTTTGAATTTTTTTATATTTCCATTAATATATGAACGTATACAGAGGAAGCTTAATGACTAGAACACTGACAGATTTAGTTAAAAAGGAACATTTCATTTTGAATTCAACATATCTAACTACTCTTTTAGTTGTTGTTCCAAGGTTTGTAAAAATATTGATGATCTGTATTTATGGTGATCTGTAACAATCATTCATCATTTCTTGAGTATGTGTGAGTGGTGTGTGTATATAATAAATTTAGTAATTAAATAAATAAATTAAGATCTTTGTAGAAAAAAGTTTAAAGCTTTGATGAATTAATTGATTAAGAAAAAATATTTTACATAAAGTGCCTCAAAAAAGGATTGGCTTGGAAAGTATGAAACACTGACAGACATGATTGCACCAGAGAGTTCAACGTAAGCTCCTATCTATAACTTTTAAATTTTAAAATGAATGATTTTTAATGAAATTGTGTTTATTTAACGTTTTTATATAATATAATGATAGAATATTTTTTTTGTTTTCAACTTTTGATGTCAACTTCTATTGTTGAATACTTCTGTCTTTTTGCCTCATCATATTTCATTTACAACGTAATATAAAACCATCTATATCAAATGAAAACAATATTAGTTTCTAATATATTTCACGTCATATAATTTATCATTTTGTACCTTGTACTAGTAGTGTTAATTGTTATATAATGCGTGTGATGTATAACTCATGTTAGCCTTGTAACCGAAGATTCTGAGCACTGCCTCTTCACAGTCACACTTTTCAGGAAAGTTGTTGAGGAGTTCAAATTAAAATGCCGAGAAAATAAGTACGATTTTCAACATTATTATATTATATTAGTGTGTGTTTGTGTGTGTGTATCGTGTGGTTTGTGTGTGTGATTTGTGTGTGTGTAGCGTGTGATTTGTGTGTGTGTAGCGTGTGCTTAAATCTATTTGAACTTCCATTGAGCTTTTTCAACTTTAAAAAATTTTTCTTAACTACAAGACATTAAGACAGTCTCTCTTGTAAAATTTTTAAATGTACAGTATTAAAACGATATATTATCGATTTTAGGAATTGGCTAGTTGTTTTTATTATATATTCAAGTGTACTACTCTTATTAAAGTTATTCTGTTTAAATAAATGTGAAACTCTTATCAGGTTTGTTGTTCGAGATTTTGAATACAATGAACAAGAGATGGAGGATGGCAAGAAAGAAATTATGAAACTTAACACTGATAAGGCTAAACAAGAAGTTAGTTTTTGTTAGGTTTTTATTGTCAAAACTTGTTTTTTGCCTTTTATTGCTAAGCATTCCACAAAAATTGTAAAAACATAAATTTGGTCTTTGTGATTTGTATGATTGTTGTCTAACCGTTTTTCAACTTTCGAGGAACTAAATTTTTCAATTCTCAGACTAATAAAAAGATATTTTATATTGAAATTGCAATCACTGTAATCTTTTCCACGCAGGGACCTTTGATAAGATGGTTGAAAACAAATTTTACTGAAACATTCTCAGGCTGGCTCCACGTGAAAGCACTCAGAACTTTCATTGAATCTATTCTAAGGTGAAATTTTGTTTTTTCGTTCACTGTTCTGTTCTTCCGATTTATTAAACTTCTATAAAAAAATATTATAAACAGATATGGCTTGCCTGTTAATTTTCAAGCAATGGTAATCGCTCCTCCAAAACGAAATATGAAGAAAATAAAGGAGCTGTTGAATCAGCATTACTTGCATTTGGATGCTTCAGGTACCTACGACGCCAAAACTGAGGTTAGTCAATGTATTTTTTTTATAAAAATCAGTCAAATTGTATAAAGTTCATTTAATTTCTATGAAGTATTTTAGTTCATTTTAATTTTTAGAAATCGTTTTCAAGACAATTCACTTATTGTCATTTAAAAATATGTTAAAGCTTAAGAATTGAGATTATCAACTCAATGTTGCAACAGACGAACATTAGATTACTTAATGAAGATATGATAACTTTAAAAATATATTAGAGACTGCCGACAAACATGTTAATTTTTAAATGCACGTGTGAATTTTAATTAATATTAATAGATCTAAGATCTATTAATATTTTTGTAACCAAAATGAAAGCCTCCTACTTTTGTTGTCTTCAAACAGATGGATGATATCCCTGGCTTCACGATGAGCAGCGTTGAATACTATCCTTATGTTTACTTCAAAATTAATCTTGATATGTTTGATATGTATAAGGCTTAATAACCTTCATGTTGATGGATTGCATTTTAAAAATCGTGTGCCTATTTCGTATTTTTTGTATTTTTGATTTATCTCACAAGAACACATGCCTTCTGAAATGGGGTCTTAATTATTATTTTTATGATTGTATATATTATAAGCCAATATTGAATGTATACACGCTTGTTTTGTACCACATTGCTGAATTCATATAGCGTCATTTAAGCTGAACCTAGGAAGCGCATTTACACGCATGCGTGTGGATGTGTGTTTGTATGTCTGTGTGTTTAAGAATTATAGCATATATAACATATTTTTTCAATAACAATACTTCTTTTCATTTATCTACTTTCATTCATGATGTTTTCCATTTCCCATTCCTATTTGAAATATGTCATACACTGAATTATGGTTTCTCTTTATGATAAATAAAAATACTACATTAAATACTCCTACAAATTTCATTATTTTTAACTCAAAGATAAATTTAACTTTTTTAACGTTCTCTTAGATGGCAATGTTAAAATATAGTAGAC
Source organism: Helobdella robusta (assembly GCF_000326865.2). Classification (NCBI taxonomy): domain Eukaryota; kingdom Metazoa; phylum Annelida; class Clitellata; order Rhynchobdellida; family Glossiphoniidae; genus Helobdella; species Helobdella robusta. Next base: position 772,852 of record NW_008703718.1, on the reverse strand, counting down.
TTACTATGGCTTTTATTATTTACTTTTATTAATTGTCATTGATCTTTGACTTGATTAACCTTTTCTGATCACGTTGTGGATATTAATGTTATTGGTTTATATTATATGCACGCTTTTTTAGTAATAAGACTTTAAAATGTTTTGTACAATTTTGGTTACATTTAATTAACGTTCTGTAAATGAGTTGACTAGCAGAACCATTTAAAAAATCTAAAATTTTAAGTTTTTTCGGCAAAATATAACATGAATATTTCGAATGTTTTTTACTATTTACATTGTTTAACATTTCCCTAGACAGCAAATATTAGCGAAATGTACTAGGCTTATCTGTCCGTAGTGTTTTGTAGCTAGTTGGAACAGGTGGCTGTCATGCCACTACAGCCAAGCCAACATGCAACATCACATGGAATTTATGAAACAACTGCAAACAAGAAATTGTATTGTGCAGTAGTGCAGTGCACATATTCACGTGGCATGTGTAGCCACATAACTTTCATGAATACATACATTTTTAGATTTTTCGTGAGTTAATTTTTTAATGTAATACATTAACCTTAGTAATAATAAACAAAACACTAATCCCGAAGTCAAAGTCATTGTCGTAAACAAATTCGAAGAAAAAAATTAGGACAATGGCGAAAAATCACACAATCTTCAAAAGGCAAATGGCCATGTTCAAAATTCAAATGGCCACCTGCGAACGTTCATAACGATGTGAAACGTCCATTAAAAGCTGCTATATAGTTGGCAAACAGTAAAAAACCATCATATAACATTTGGTGATGGAAGTCTCTACATTTTGATATATTCCGTTAACAAATTATACATTATCATGCTTAGGAGATTTAGTACTGCATGAATCTAGTAAAACTCACTTTATCAACGCCACAATCGAAAAATAATCCAACTATATCTTCAGAAATACATTATGATAATTATTCACTCGCTCGATTCAAGTTACCGTTTATCAAAAACGTCAAAATATTCATTACTGAATTAAACATTTTCGTACTTAAAAAATTGAGTATTCCATGAGTTTAGTTACAAACTACCAGCTTAGTTCGCTATATCTCCGCCCCATACCTAAAATATCGAACTATAGTCCGTTTGTAGTGCCGTAATGCATAATGGCAACAATTCGATCGATTCAAGTTACTATATATCAAAAACATGGAGATTTCTATTACCAATTGAATATTTTTAGACTTATGACATTGAGCCATGTATTGAGCACTACATGAATCAGCATCACGTTATAAAAAGGAATGAAACTTAGAGTTTGTCTCCGGCAATACATAATGATAACAATTTCCTCGATTTGAGTTACCATTTACATAACTGTAATTCCATGCAATCTGAGTATTTATAGGTATATTCCGGTCAAGAAATCTTTTTTTAATAGGCAGGTATCAGAAGCTTTTCTCTAGCTCTCTGTAGCATAAATAAAATATTACTATTAAACTGTCAGAAGAATGACCACTCGTGTGATTACAACCAAAAAAATAAAAAATAACCTTTTTAAATTTTACACAAAACACCTTTAAATAATATGTAAATGTGAATTAAATGCTAAAGTTTAATAAGCATTATAGTTCAATTTCTGCATTAATACTCGGCAGTTTTGCTCATGGATTGGATATATATATCCATGGTTTTGCTTGTCTGACTGAAAGCATCAAATGTCTTCGTGTCAAACTTAACGCTTAACGGCTGTAAAATTCTTAATTCTGTTCTTGTTCATTGTTCATTGTTAGATGGATTTGTTGGATTGGTGCTTTATCCTTTTCGCTGATTTGTTATTGATTAAGAAGTTCTTTAAAAGATCATGCTGCTTTACTTAAATGTGGCTTTTCTTATTATAATTGTTTAATTTTTCAGTTATAATTAAAAAAACAAGTTATAAAATATAATTATTTTATTATTGTAATAATTATAAATATACTTAATATTTTCATTATCAGATTATTATTTTATTCCAAAATAACATCAGCATCAACAACGAAGAAACATAAGGTTAAAAAGAAAAAACTCTATGATCATTTGACAATCTCTGTAGAACAATTCTTCATTGTTTAAGTTAATTTTAGTCTCAGTTCTCAATAATAAACAAAATAAAAATAAACAAGCCTGGTATATTCTAATTCTGTGTCAGGTTAATTATCATTTTTAATTATTTTTTTTCTGTTATTTTGATAATATTAATAATAACATACCTACCTACCTACATTGCACTGTAGGTAAATAATGTATTTGTATTGTATTTGCTTTTGTAATTAATCTGTGGCATTAGGATTAGTAATTAGTATCAAAATTAATTTAATAGTTAACTAATTTTTTTTAAAATATTAAATTGTTTGTTGTGTTATTTAATTTGTTCATTAATTGTGAAGTACAGTTAATTACAGAATTACTTAACTTACATAACAAACATACCATTATTTTATTACTAAAGGATGTTTGAATGTTCCATGCTCATGCTGCCAGCAAATGTACAAAATTATCGCCAGGATCCATATTAGAATAAAAATAACAAAGAAAATATATAATAGTTGGATTTTGTGTTCTTTAACAATATAAGAAGACTTAAGTTGCTTATATTTTTTGTATAATAAATGGCTTATTAATTTATCTAATAAATTAAAGTAAAATTCATGATGTGATCCTGATCACTTACTAGTTGTTTACACTTAAAAAAGCTTATGATTGCTAAATAAACCGTCAATTTTATTTCATTTTTTAAAATTTGAACAATTATTGAGTTGCAATCGTCTTAGTACTAAGATCTATCTTTAGTTCACGAACATACAGTCATGGGTAATTGTTTTCGAACACCAATGCAAGATGATATATCATTGCTGCATGGTTCAGAAACTGCTGCTGATTCCAACGGGTCGCCATCATATATGAATGTTCCACAGATCTCACCACCATGTTCTCATCCTGCTGACCAAGTTGGAATGCTTATTTTTCATAAACTTTGTTACATAATTTTATAATGAAAATAATAATAAAATAAGAATAGGGTCATGGTTTACCATCCAAGTCCTAATGTAACCCGAGCCGCTAGTCAATTGACAGAAGAAGAACAAATTAAAATTGCAAAACGAATTGGTCTGATAGAACATCTACCGTGTGGAATTTATGATGGTAGCACAAAAGCTAAAGAGTTAGTTTATTTTAATCTTCAACTGAGTTTTCATTCTTTTGAAGATGTCCAATCTTTTTTTTTAAAAAACTATTGCCTTTTCTTGATGATCCTACTCTTCTCCTTCTTGTTACTTCGTTAGTCTTATCTAGGATTGATTATTGTAACTCGCTCTACTATGGTCTTCCTGACTCTATACTCTATCCTTTAAGTAAAGCTTTTAACTCTGCTGCTCGTCTAGTTGCTCGTGCCCCTTTCTTTTCTCATATATCTCCATATCTTGTTCTCTTGCACTGGCTACCTATAAAATATAGAATAATTTTTAAAATTTGCACGTTCATGTCTAATTCTCAATCTAAATTATTTCCTAAGTATTTATCAGATATATTAATTGAATCTAAACGCCCCAGTTTACGATCGTCTTCTTCTCGCTTTTTTTTAACTCGTGTTAAACACTCTTTTGCCAAATCTGCTTTTTCTGGTCCTTTTCTCTGGAACTCTCTACCTACTTCTCTGACTACTTCTCCATCACTTGCGAAGTTCAGAGCGGATCTCAAGACCCATCTGTTTTCAAAATTCATTGAGGAGCGCTGTTGAACATCGCGGAAATAGCGCTTTATAAGCTAATTGATTGATTGATTGATTGATTCAGTTTGTTAGCACTTTTGGAAATATTTTATGCATTTGTAATAAATTTATGTCAATTCTTTGATTCCTGTGTATCACCATGTTTATAAATAAATGATTTAAAGCTTATCTCATTGTGAAACACTTCACTTTCTTTTTACTTTTTTTATTGCTGTAGTATTTGAATTATTTTTGTTTAAAGGTGTGTCATCTGTATGGGAGAATTCGTTGTGGGTGACACTTTAAGATACCTACCATGTGTACATATTTATCACAAGAACTGTATTGATGACTGGCTGATGAGATCGTTCACTTGCCCTTCATGCATGGAACCCGTCGACTCCGCACTTCTCATGACATATGAAACCAACTGAACAGATATTGCCAACTTTTAATAAGAATTTGCATCAACTGTAAATTCGTACAGCATAAAAATGATTGCAGCTTTGTAAATATACTACAAAAACTACCATCTAGAGCTATCAAATGTACATTTTTAAGTAAATTATTAAACATTTCATGTACATTTTATTTATTTTGACATAGATGAGAAATCACTCACTATAAGATATTATATCATGCATTTTCGTTTTTCTGTCTTAATGAAAACATTAAGCAACCTAAACATTCCTTATGTGTATAAAAAGTGTATATGTTTGTTACCAAAGTATTTAATGATTTGTGTTAACTCGCAGAATACAATGTTTTCAAATCTCAAAAGAAGAAAAAGCCTATTCCAGTTAATTAAATTTTTAGTTAACTGTTATACCAAATAGCTTATCTACATTTCCCAAGAAAATACTCCAGCTTATTAGATCGAAACAATACTTTTTTTATTAAGACGGATTGTATATACATATTTTATATTTTCTTTATCTGTAATAACCGAACCTATTGTTTCTCAGCATTATTAAAAGATAACATGAATTCACAAGATGTTATAATAAAATTAAGTGTAGACAATATATGTTTTTTGTCCAGCTGTACATTATAAAGTACAAATATAGTTCTAAAAACAGTTTGAAATGAAATGCACATTCATGGACATTGTGAAAACGTGAATATATTGTCTTGATACCAGCCCAGATTGAATCATCTAGTCATGCGAATTCGTTGAACCTATAAAAAATTAATGTCAATAAATTTTAATCTGAAAATGCTAAAAAATAAATTGTGGATAATGTAAAAATTGTAAGAATAATTTGTCAATTACATCAAAGTAAAAACTGATTAAATTTCAGCTGAAAAATAGTGACATCATAAAATAAAAATGTTACTTTTGCCATCACAAGCCACTATTTTAACTTTGTCAACTCTGATGTTGTCGTTCCCATCTCGAAACTCTGCATTATTCAGCACAAAGGTCCACACATTATCACAAAACCTGTACGTATTTAGATCAGCCTGAAATAAACAATAAAGAATGAGAATAGTGATGTTATACTAAAAGCAAGATTTGAAGCTAATTTCATATTAACCAACTAAATGTTAATTTGCTGAGCTTACTTTGAAAGTAATTTTTTTGTTGACTCTATTTGACAAAGCCTGGTTGATGGATTTATCAAACTGTAATAAAACTTTCAAAGCTAGTTGTGGAGTTATTTGTCCAACCTATAGATAAAATAAAACATAAATTAGACATATATATATATATATATATAATAGATAATTCTTAGAATACTGTTTTTTTACCAATTTCCTAACAAAAAGCCATAATTTTTAATTATTAGACGATAATTTTTTATTTTTTTATAATGACAGAATGATGGCTGAATACTAGGGCTATACATATTTAGACTTTTCCAAAACCGGCGGGAGCCAAATTTCCGGATTTGCAAAACACAAATTCGACAGGAGCCAGATTTGTGCTTCAGTCGTATTTAACGGTTTTAGCTTGCCTACATGGGTTCCAAAACTAGAACAGATATTGTTTGATTACAATAACTCAATAAATTAACTTAATTTTTATACAATTTGATTAAATACCTCTTCATTTTTTAATAATGAAAATGACAAAATATAAAAAAAGGACATCAACAAACAATGCAGATAATGATTTTTTAACTAATGCACATGTAACAATGCCGACAATTTTAAGACATAAATGAAATTAAAGTGAAAATAGTGTAACAAAATCTGGCTCCGGCCAAATTTGGACAGAGCTAGATTTGGATGAATGGCTGATTTGGATATTGGCCGGTAAAAAATCTGGTACAGTCCTACTAAAGTTTAGTTCAGTAACTAAACTAAATACACAACCATAACCAAAAAAGTAACAACCTGAATAAGTTCATCCAAGCTCTCCTGAAGTGTATGTCCTAAAGTGGTGTTTCTGTATAGTTGGTAACTCATTTTATTTCAGATTTAGAACAGTTATCAACCAGAGAATCCAAGAAGTGAAGTTTCTAATTAAGTTAATTAATGATAAATAAATAATTTGTTCAGTAAGTTAAGAAAGTTAGATATTAGATAAGCATTAGCATTAAAAAAGATTAAATTAAAACTTTATCTTATTCAAAATAAGAAATATGAGTATACAGTATGTATGATGTATATTATATGACAAATGAGAAATATGACAATTGTTGTGGCAAACAGCCTAACTTTAAAATTTTTTAAATAATTTAACAATATTAATTAATAATGTTTAAAAAAATATTAAATAAATTGTTTTACTGGTTGTTTAGCGGTACGTGTAAATTCGTGTAAAATTAATTAAAAACGCCAAATCAGTATCGGCAATCTATCAATCAATCAATCAATCAATCAATCAATCAGTCATCAGTCGATCTAACTTGACTAAAAACAACGGAGGAACCGTATCTGCGACCTGCGACGAACGAAAACTGCCCACGCTTGCTTTATGGTATGTGCTTATGCTTATATACAGAGAAAAACAAAGAACTATAACTGTACAAAATATATTACTGAGAAACTTGAAGTCAAGGAGTGGTGGATCCCAGTGTTGTTCTTTCATTTATTTCCAACTGTAATTTTAACTTGAGTTATAGTTAAATGTAACTTTAATTATAATCGATCTAAAATATATATCTTTAACTATAATATAACTGTAACTCAACTGACAGGTAAACAGCTAACTTTTGTAATTGTAACTTATTCAATAAATCAATGACTCGATCAAAAAAAAACCTTGGCTAAACTTTAATATTTATTATAATTGACTTTCATCCACTTGTATAACTTATAACGGGGAATATTATGAATTTGAACAGAAATGTTCATGTTTAAATGCAAATTTCAAGTGATGGTGATGTATAACAACATTAAACGCCACATGCGCCAGATAGTTTTATTTGTTTCAGTTTTTTTTAATTACGTCAATTCACGGTAAAGCATACTTGATCCCCAACTAAAACGTGGATGTTATTCCGACTCATATTTAAAAAAGTGTACTTTATTTATTACTTTCATTACGGGTTTTATAAATTTAAAATCTGGTATTGTCTCTTCCTCATGCAATTACGCCATTGTAACTCTTCTTTTGAAAAAAACGATTACTAATAAAGATGATTTAAAAAATTATCATCCGGTTTTAAATCTTTATTTTGTGCCTAAACTTGTCAAACGTGTTGCTGCGATTCAAACTACAAAATATTTGGACTTGCACGGCCTAATACTCGTTAATAACCGGTATATACCTATTTTGCCAAACCAGAACTATACAGCGCAGCTTATGAACCCTTGCGCCATTTCGACTAGAACTTAGTTATTGTGATTCATTTTTTAAAATATTGTGCTTTTGTGTTTATTCGAATACTAGTGCAGGACTAGGCATATAACTGCTTGGATTGAAATTAACAAATGAAAACTGTATTCTTAGTTTGTATTTAATCGTTCATTTACTTTGGGAGCATTGAAGTCATCATACATGTTGCCATATATGGCATGTAATCCGAACATTGCACATCTTACCATATTTTACATGCTTATTTTTAAAAAGGAAAATGTTAGTTTAATATGGAAGGTATTTAATAAAAAATGGTATTAATGAATATCAGTTCAAGTTTAAGACCATCTTTTTTTTACTAAACTCTGGAAAGCATGAGCGTTATTCGCGTATGGTACCTACTGAGTAAAAATATCTTAGTCAACATAACAAATAAAGAATTTTTGAACTTGTTGATTCAACAAAAGTGTAATTTTACGATTATAAAGAAATGCGAGCAAGCTTTCTTCATGGCGCTGTTGTAGAATTTGAAAACGTCGAATTACGCATCTTTGCGACGCAAGAAAAAATATTTTCTTCTATTTATACAGGCACAATGAGTTCGCACGCCAACAAAAATAAATATGAAAAAGGAAACATGCTACATTAGTTAATTTCAAATTGCTCAAAGTAGCTTGCTTTTTGAAAATATTTGTAAGACTAATAAGTCATAAAAAATGCCATGGAAATAAGTGGGAAAATTTTCAATAGAGGAATCAAAGTCAAAAAAATCTGTTAGACCTTGATATTTAAGTTGGTCAGCATCCGCGGATGATGCAGTGCGCACCTCTTTCAGGTTTTTATAAGAATACGAATATTTTTACATTATTAAAAAATTCATCTGGAATTAACATTTTTGTAACCAACAAAATTTTTGTAATATTAAAAAATCAATTAAATTACACAGTTTGGATTAAGTGATCTCGTTTGCTAATTTTTCCCCTTCTAATCGTACTGGACGTTTAGTTGTCGCGGCTGGTAATAAATTAATCCTCATATGCATTCGCGGTAGGATGGGAAGCAATTTTAAAGCCTAATACAGTGAGTCATGAGAATTAGTACTAAAGAACTCAATAAGAAATGATTGAACCGTAAATTATATGTGGCCGACGCGAGACAGATAATTAACATTCAATGACCACCCCATTTAATAAAATTATCATAGGGGAGTCTTTTGAAGTTATTCCATATGCACAAACAGTAGTAACATGATTTGATTTTATATTTATACGTGATAAGTTCTAAGTACCAGATTTGACCAATACGAAAAATAAACTCGATTTTGAACACGCATCAAGCTCAAAAAACACTGTAATCAATTGTACGTATTTTAACTAAGGACAAACATGCACACATGATCACATACACCCGCTATTATATTTACATAAATCTATATAAATATAAGTATTCATGTAAATATACACACACACATCATATATATATATATATATAAACATATATACATATTTGAAATATCTTAATAGAAGAAAAAATAGCCGAGGTTGTTCCACGGTATGCAGATTAGACTTCACTAGTGAGTCTATTTTACGATAAAAAAGAAGCTAGCTTGCTAATATATAGAGATGTAGAGAGGAAAAACAAAACAATAGATATCAAATTAAATTTTGACGTTATATAATGTTCGTTCGTAACAAATTAAGTTCGTATTTATCGCAACAGTGATTAGTCAATAGGGCGTACAAAAGATACGTGGATTTTCACCAATAGAGAAAGAAAAAACCCTAAGAAAAAAATTGAGAGGTGCAATCGTAACAATCCCAAGAAGGTAACTTTAGATAAAGTTATTCCTTTCACGTGTAAATTGGATGCAGTTCTGAAAGTTAATCATATTGAAAAATAAACGTAATTACAAAATATAGCGAAAAATTTGAATAAATTAATAATTTGGTTTTTGAGATTGCTATAACTTTAATTTAATTGAAATAAAAAAAAAACTGGTTAAGCTTATGTAACTATTTAATTTAAAGTTATGCACCAAAGAAGTATTGATGGTCCCCTGAATTTTTTAAATATCAGATTTCCACCACATCCATGCAAATTCAAACATGCGAAAAGTAACATATACATGCATGCATGCATGTTCATTTATGTACATGATAAGACCTAGACTAAAAAAAATATATATACACACAAAGATGTACAAACGGACCATGCACACAATAAAAATTAACATATATGTAATATATTCACTAAATAATTATAGTAAAAATTGTAAACATATTTTACAAAATTTATGCTGCATCCATGTTCATATGTTCTAACATTGAAGTGGTTGGTGCATCCACAATTAATTCATTTGCATTTAATAAAACGTGGTTGCTATTAACATTATCGTTATCACTGCCTTGAATAAGTTCTGATAAATCGTAATTTCTAGGAATAGATGCAATTGTTTGTTCTTTATTGCTGTTATGCAGATTAACTGATATTTGTGAAGAATGTGCATTAAATAGTTGCGAAGAGCCTAATGGTGAACATTTATCAAACGCATCAGTTCCTAAGTCATCTTTCATAGACTCGTCCATCGGTAGAACGTCAAAATCATTTTCGTTGCTTTTGTTGTTCACACTAATGTTACTCTCACTGAAACCACCCAAAATGTTGTTACAATTACATATATTGACACAATCATTTACTGAGCATGTGTTGGCTCCAGGTATGATGGCATTTGATGACGAAGAAGATGAATTGACACAAGCACCAGCTTCTAAGACAGAAAGTATATTTTCTGGAGTCATGCTACCCTCGGGATCAACAAGATCTTGAATGCTTGCAGACAAACTGTCTAATGTCGGTTCGATGCCATCGTCTGAACATAACTTTTGCATTGATGGCGGTAGATGGGTGCTGGTCATGGTGTCTGATGTAGATGTAGATAAACAAGACATTATAATCCTTGCTGCCCCCCCACCACGGCCCATTATATCACTTTGAGAAAGAATAGTGTTATTAATTAATTCGGATGAAGCAGCAGTTGTGCAACAAGTAGGTGGCCTGTTTACTGTATCAAAAAGCATGTTAATGTCAGAGATGGTTAGTTCATGATGGTCTGGGACAACTGGAATATGAGACATTTGTGTTGATGCTATAAGACTGTCGACATCATCAACTGATTCTAAAGGACAATCTTGTTGATGTTTAGAGATGCTACAACTATAACCTGCTTCTTGATTTAACGGGTCAACGACAGGATAAAAGTTATTCACTCCAGGATTAGCTGGGAACGAAGATGTATTACATATTGTTGGCCCAAAAATGTGTGACGGAGGAAACGTTGACTCTACATGTTGTTCGTAACACATGTTGCGATGCATATCTGGATGAGTTAAATGATGGACATGAAGTAGCGAAAATGATGGTTCTGTTCCAACACATGACAACAAGTGATGGTTGTTTAGCTGGCTAGATGAAGAGGATGGAAAATCGTAGCAAGATTTATTAAAACACGAGGCTGATGTCGACGATACGTTATTTATAATGTTATTGTTGCAGCTACCAGAATATGTGGCTGCAAATAAATTATTATGAGTCAATTCATCAAACGAACATGGCACATTTCCTGATTTGCTACAATAATCAGCAGATAAGTCACAACATTGATCTGAATAACCCATCGACGATGATGACACTGCTGTACACGTCGCTTGAGATGAATGCCTGCTGAAGTCGTTGCTGAGGAGACTGTTGAAATTTTTGTTGTGCAACAAAGAAGCGTTATTTACCAGCCCAGTTGTTTCAATCAAAGGATTTTCAAATTCTGATATGAATCGATCCATATAATCTCTGTGAAGAAAAAGAACATTTTTATAAATTAATTATCTGGATAAACATTCAGTAACTGAAATATCACTAACAAACAACTGAAATAGATACAGTCTAGAAATGTGTGCACATAAGAGTGACAAACAGAAGCAAACTAACGTGACACCAGGATGTAGAGAATACTTTTTTTTCTCCAATCTTGTTCTTGCAGCAAAGGCATCGTGCCTTTCTGTTTTCTTCCACAAATAGTAAAACTGAACAATTTCTCGAACAGAGCGGGTTTTAACCTGAAAAACACAGAATTAAAGATTTTTCAATTGAAAAATTATGAAAACTATACAGAATGAAAAAAAATTGTTACACGTAAAAATGTGTCAAAAGACAGTTTTTATAGTGAAAAATTCAACAGAATGGACATATGAATAATTTTGTTATGTAAAAATTTTGAATAACCTTTTGCTGATTGAGAAAGAAATCTTTTCCATATTGTCTGAGGCCCATCTCGAAGTTTCGACATTCTTCCTCTGTCCATAAGCTCATGGGATCTACATTAGAAAAAGTTAATCTATTGAGACACTAAAAGTGGAGGTGACCATGAAATATTTATTTAATCAAGAACTTGCCTGTATGAGGAACAGCTTGCAATTTGTGTCTTCTAAGTGCTTCTTCACAATTGTTATCACACTGAAGAAGCAAATAGAGAGCCTGGATAGTGGGGTAGAGAAAAATTGTGTCCCAATAATTTTCATGCATGACAAATTATGAAATGAATTAGAACTCATACACAAAAACAGTTGCTTAGCTGGCCCTTCTCAAGAAAAAAACTAATTCACATTTGGGTTGTCAAATCACACTTTCAAGCAAAATGTTCAAGCCATGATAATTGGCTAATTTAAAACACAATTGCTGCTTCAAAATAACTGTTAATAATTGAAAAGTTTCAAACTTGAAATTTTATAACACACCTTTAATGCCTATGCTGAATGCATACAAAGTCAATTATTTAAAAAACTTGAGGAAAAAAGATTTTTTCTATAAAATTTCAATGAATGAAATTTTAGTGTAAACCTGTTCATCATCACGTGTAAATGACCCAACTGGTATAACATTAATTCCTTGTGCCTTCACCTGACTGTACTTGTGTATCTCCATCAAATAGTTGGCAACTGCATTCATAGAGACCAAAAAACATAATTAAGAATGATAATTTAATTATTTAACTTAATTTATTTAAAATAAAACCAAATTTGGTTAATTAAAGAACAGAGCGACAAATGCAAAAGTAAACAAATTGATTGAAAAATTAGAAAAACCATCAGCTTCATCAAGCAAATCAGGGCTCCACAGCATTCTGTCTTCATAATTAAGATCTGCATAATAATTGCAATCATTCCACAGTTCAGATGCTATGTAATTAATGAGAATATGGACTACATAGCTGCTAAAATAGATGATGTTTGTGATTGGTTGAGAGTTGGTTAAGGTCAAGTGGACAGATTGGTTAATGTTTAGGAGCATGAAATAATGCATTTATATTTTTTAAATTTGAGCTGCAACAATATTATTTTATTTGATAGAAACATAATTGCTTTGGTAACATTTTATTTTGATGAATATTTTTTAAAATAGAGAATTCCGAAAAGAACAGCTACAAAACTTTTAAATTCTCCTCAAAAAAATTGATATTGAACCGACAACAGCTCAGCTAACAAAAGTAAGGTAGAAGGTGGTCAGGAAGAAAAGGAAAAACTTAAGGAAGAATGATGGTCGAGAATGATAGACGAAAAAAGGTCACGGGTGAGTTTATTTTTTGAGTTATCATCTTGGGAATAAAAAATTTGCAACATGACTTGAACACGATTTGTAAATAAACATTGAAGTTGAATGAACAAATTTTTAAAAAATTATGAAAATATATGCTGATGTGAAGAGTATAAAAGAAATGAATGTGGTATAAGAATTTAATTCTCGATGAAATAAAACATACAATAATTTTCAAACAACATACCAGATACATAGGCCTCAGATGCGCAAAAGTTTTCTGAAACAGTGGCCTGATGATCCAGTCCAACTGGTACTGACTGTACAAAATAAACAAAAGAGAGTAAATATTCATTACTGAATTTAAAATTTTTAATGATTCAAAATTCCTTTTTCAAAAACAACATAAATTACGATTTCAGTAAAATAATTCTAATTATACATTTATATTGAAATCAAACCTTTAATTGAAACATTCTGATCCACACAAATTAAAATCATGCTTCATAAAATCCATAACTTTTTATTTGAAACTACCATTTTAATTTTTCTGTTTTATTTCTCAATAATAAATGTAATTGTAAATTTTTCAAAAGGTGATATTTTTCCATTAGTAAATAAGTGGTAATAAAAACATTCAGCATTGATAAATTCCTTTAAATCATCCTAACAAAATTTTGTATAATTCTATCTAAATAATTCCAAAATGAATAACTGCAAAAAATAAAGAGAAAAATAAAATTGTAAACAAAAATTTGCATTGATACATGTCGATCCAACTTAACTGACAATCTATAGTCTATAATAACAGCATTACAATCATTAATTTTCTCAGAAATTAAGCATGGACAAATTCATTTAAACAAATTACTGACAATCTTATTTCTGCAACAAGGCTTCATTATAATTGCATCCAAGAAATTAGGATAGCAAATGTTTCAAGGAAATAAATTAGTATTTAATATCATAAATATGCAGATTAAGCTGTTGGGTAAAGAAAATAAAAAACTTTTGTCAAACTTTAAACTTTTACTTTTCAATTTAAGAGATTCGATTACAAAATAATAAATTAATATCATTGGTTTAATTATCTGGTAATATTTTCTTGACTTAATATGAAATAAAAATTTCAGAAATTTGAATTTAACTCCCATAGAAAACTTGAATATGCATACATAAACCAAAGTTGATGTAGCATGACTTTTGAATTTATATACAACTATTCAAATAAATTAAAAAAAGCGACAATACCTTCTTCCAATCTTCTTCATCTTGTTCTGGATCATAATCTTCATCATCATCTGATCCAGCGTCAATAAGATCAGCTGATTCAAATATCAATTAAAGGTAATTAATAATAAAAAAGGATTTGATTGATTGTTCTGCTATGAATATAGTTTCTAACAACATCAACAACAACAATGCAATGTTTCTAATGATCATGAAAAAACAGCTAAAAAACAATAAAAAATACAAAATTAATATTTTCGGAAAAAAATTATGAAAAATAAAAAGCTAATAAGTTTCAATTGACTTTCCATCAATAAACTAAGGTAACTGTAATCACATTTCAACAATCATGATGAAAGGAATTGTTTATAAACCTGAAAAAAGATCAGATGTGTTCATTTGAGCATTAGGGCCGAATGCATTGTTACTAAGAGTCATATCAACATTGTTTAATTTATCTGAATCATCCATTGTTGTAAACTGGTCTGCTGTAACACTAGTAGGTTCAATTAAACTGGCTTTCTCACCATTAACTAAAAAATTTGTAGAAGCATTGTCTTCGTTTTCTTCATCAGCACATGCGGAAACAGTACTGGCTTGCGGTGATGATTTACTGGCTGTTATTTGTACATCAGAATCAGCTGAAGATGATGTGACAATGGCATCGGTTTTCTGAGAGGGTGTTTCTTTACTGTAACCATACATGGCCAAAAGTTCCTCGACAGGAATTTCACTTTCCTGAAAAAAATTAAAGAATGTATAAGAATTCAATAAAACAATATGATACATTGTGGCAAACTAAAAGGAAAGGCAATGTGACAAGTTATATAAGGAAAACATCATTTTATAATTAAAGTTATAAATACAATGCAGTTGTTTTAATAAAAAAAAACTAAATACTTTCTGTAAGTCATCCAACTCATTGCCGATACTGTCTTCATTACTCATGGCTTCTTCTTCATCTAATGTCTGTTCATCGTCAAAATCATGTATCAGCATGTCAGCAGAAGGGTCAAATGAAGGGTCTTCATCTGAAAGCAAAGTTATGCATGCAATTGATTGGTTGAGTTTTGCTGAGGAGACATTATTTTTTTCTCCAAACAAACTCATTTGAAAGCCAGATATTCATAATAGCAAATATGTTTTTAAATTTTTAAATAATGAAGAAATTTGTGTTTTAGTTTAACTAATTGTATTGACAACCCTTATTTGCTATTTTAAAAAAACATAAGTATAGTGTGAGGAAAGATAATTTGAAAATCAATTGAGGTAATATACATTGTAAATAAATACATAAATTATTTGTATTCATGTTAAAAAATTATTTAGTACAGCCAAGCCACTTTCAGTTATTATATAATTTTATAATAATACAACAAACACCAATATCAAATTTTATGTTTTATAATATCTAAAATTGGAATTTCAAGTTCTAAAAAAATTAAAATTAATTAAAATTAATTATTATCATGTTATAAAAGAAATGAATGATAATAAGAGTTTATTCAAAATTTAATTAAATAATTACACATGAAAAATAGATACATACATGACCAGTCTTTTAAATTAGTATACTTTTTAAAGCACACAAACAACCCGACATTGCATTATATAGGATGCACATCACACACACACACAAACACAAAAGTTGAGGAGTAGAAAATAAATTTTAATAAAAACTATTAACCAGGGCTAGAACGACTAACATCATGATCGTGCTGTTAAAAATTTTTAATTTTAACTTAAAAAAATAATTATTGAAATAAAATTAAAAAATCAAAATAAATTTTATATAACTACATTATAAAAATAGCAAATTAAAATGCGGAACACCAAAATAAACACATGATCATGTGACCCGAAATCTAATTAAATTGTACGGCAGCCATGTTCATTAAAAGTAATTTAGTTACACACATTTTCAAACCTAAAATGCACAATCTTATCCACAATTTATTAAACACAAATATGACGCCAAAAAAAATTCAAATCAAAACTTTGCTTATAAAAATAAAATAAATTTTGCTTACATCCGCCATTTTTCAAAAATAATGACGCTCAACACATAGTTGCCCAAAACTAAACAAAATTTCAACAAAAAGGAATATAAAGCGCCGCACATTTAATGGTTTTATTAATGGTTTTCATTATATATATGGTTTCAAAGAAATTTCTTTGACTAAAACGATTTTTCTATATAATGATCTTTGGAGGTTTCAAAATGTTGTTATGCTTTTTGATTCTATTTATTTATTGTAAATTTTCACTAGAAAAAGAAATGGCACTGACACCAATAAATATTATTTATATTGGCAGAAAACAACGCGTCAGAAGCAAAAGAGAAAAATACGGCTGACAGAAAATCTGTAATGTTTCTTTTTAATAAAGTGTTAAAGGTTCCGTGCAAGAATACGGATATAAAAAGTGTGTTTAGACTTGGAAAAATCAAAGAAGGAGAAAATGGAAGACCTCTTTTGATAGAATTTCTTGACGGAACACTGAAAAACAGAGTTTTAGAAAATTTGTCAAAACTCCGAAATGCGGATGAAAATTTTAGAAGGATATTGGTGATTCACGATATGACAAAAACAGAAAGAGACCAATGCCGAGAGCTAGTGAAGGAGTCAAAAATTAGACAAAGCAAAGAAACATCGGAATTTAGAATGAACAACCCGATATCATAGGTATAACTGAATCATGGGCGAAAGATAGTGAGATAGAACTGAACGGATACGTAATGTTTAGAAAAGACAGGGGACACAGTAAAGATAAAGGACAGGGCGGCGAAGTGTTATTGTACATAAGCGAAAAACTGACTGCACTGGAAAGAAAAGACCTGAAAAACGTAATAATGGGAGACTTTAACCACCATATTGACTGGAATCATAGAAAAAGCAAAAAGCTGGCAGACGAACTGTTTCTGGACTGCATAGACGAAAACTTCCTTACTCAGCATGTGATGGAGCCAACAAGAGGAGAAAATATATTAGATTTAATAATATCAACGGAAGAGAACATAATAGAAGAAGTTAGGGTAGGAGAAGAATTTGGAACGAGCGATCATAGGATACTTAGATTCAACATAGTGTTAGAGCAGAAAAAAGAAGACGAGGCGAGGCTTATTCAAAGCGCTACAATTATTTCAAAGCAAACTACGACAAGGTCAGAAATAAAATCATAGAGATGAACTTGGCAGAGCGATTGAAAGATTTGGGAGTGCAAAATAAATGGAAAACCTTTGTGTCCTGTATGAATAAAGTTGTTGAAGAAACTATACCGACTATCCGGAGAAGCAACAAAAAGCTACCGTGGATAAATAAAAATGTACAGAAAACAAGAAGATCAAAATTTAAAGCATGGAAGAAGATGCAGGAGTTAAGACAGAGATATCTCAGAAATGCTAGAGATATCTCAAAAAGTGAGTTAGAAGCAGCAAGGGATAAATACATCAGAAAGAGAAATCTAGCAAAAGCAACAAACAGGAAAGCAATAAAGGAATATGAAGAAAAGCTAAGTGAGAACATAAGTAAAGGCAGTAAAAGCTTTTTCAGTTACATGAGAAGTAAACAAAAAAGGAAAGATAAAGTGGGGCCTCTGAAGACTGATCATGGCAACATTGTAACGGAAGAAAAAGAAATGGCTGAGATGCTCAATAACTACTTTGGATTGGTGCTGACAAAAGAAAATACAAATAACATAAAGGAGCCAAAAAATTGCTTGGGGGAAGCCAAGAAAGGATGCTTACAAGTGTTTACATAACAGAAGAGATGGTTGTCGAAATACTAGGCAGTCTCAAAGAGAATAAAACTCCAGGAATAGATGAGCTGCACCCAAAATTTTTAAAGGAAATAAGACATGAAGTAGGAGCCACACTGTGCAAAATATTTAATGACTCTTTAAGATCAGGAGATATACCAAGGGATTGGAGAGACGCTGTCGTCACGCCATTGTTCAAAAAAGGACGTAGAAGCGAAACTAGTAACTACAGACCAGTTAGTTTAACTTGCATTATATGTAAAGTATTAGCAGTGGCGTCACTAGGGGGGGTGCGGAGGGTGCGGACCGCACCGGGTGACACCCTCACAGGGGGTGACACCAAAATATCACTGTATATGTTTTTATGTCCCTCCATGAAATTATTCTTATCATTAATTCAGCCTAACCCGCCCAGCGCCCAGAAATGTATTATGAATAAAATTTTTTTCGTTCAAATCATTTTTGTATTCGACATTTATACCATTCAAATTCGACGTCCGAATTATTAAGCGCCGCGGCCGAGCACATTCAACTTGTTCGTGTTTATAAATTTTGCTAAGAATGCTGTATGTCTATGGGGTATCATGAGAGGGGTGACACCATGAGTTACCGCACCGGGTGACACCAACCCTAGTGACGCCACTGAGTATTAGAAAAAATGATCAAGAGGAGTATAGTCGAGCACTTAAATTCTAACTGCATAATCAATGACAGCCAACAAGGTTTTATGAAAGGACGATCCCGTCTATCTAACCTATTGGATTTTTTTGAAGATGTTTATGCTAAGCTAGACCAGGATAACTCGGTAGACGTAGTATATTTAGATTTTGCAAAAGCATTCGACAAGGTGCCACATAAAAGGTTATCCAAAAAGTTACAGGCATGTGGGGTAGAAGGAAATCTGCTACAATGGATAAAAAATTGGCTGAAAGATAGGAGACAACAGGTGCGGATAAAAGGAATAAACTCAAGATGGATAGACGTAACAAGTGGCGTGCCCCAGGGATCGGTATTGGGACCGCTATTATTTGTGATATACATTAACGACATCGACGAAGGAATAGTCTCCAAGATTTCAAAGTTTGCAGATGATACCAAATTATGTGGAAAAGTCAACAACGATGAAGATGCAGAAATATTGCAAAAAGACCTAGCAAGACTGTACCAATGGTCCAAGGACTGGCAAATGCTTTTCAACGTTGACAAATGTGCAGTCATGCACTTAGGGAGGAAGAACGCTAGATATGAATATAAAATTGGTGAAAGAGAACTACGATCGACAGAGGAAGAAAAGGATCTAGGAATCATTGTTCATCAAAGCACAAAACCGTCAAGACAATGTACAGCTGCAGCGGCCAGAGCCAATACGATCTTGGGATTTATAAGAAGAACAGTGGTCAGAAGAGAGAAGCATATTATACTGAAACTGTATAAAACCCTGGTCAGACCTCATCTGGAGTACTGTGTTCAAGCATGGAGCCCATATATGCAGAAAGATAAAGAAGTTTTGGAAAAAGTACAGCGAAGAGCCACAAGAATGATTAGAGGAATCGGAAAAATGGAATACGATGAGAGATTGAAAAAATGCGACTTGACATCATTGGAAAAAAAGATGTAGAGGAGATCTAATCTAAACATATAAATTGATCACGAATAGGGAAACAACACCATACTCGAGATTTTTCAGGCTAGTAAACAGTGATAAACTACGAGGACACAGATTTAAGATTTTCAAAAACTCGGATGGAAAAATAAAGAGCAGATTCTTCAGCAGTAGAGTGGTCAACGCCTGGAACGAGCTAAACGATGATGCAGTCTCTGCGAATTCACTCAACAGCTTCAAAGCCAAACTCGGACAGATAGGATATTAGGAGATCTAATTAGTAGTGGTTCTTACACAGACCATAGTCTTCTGAACCACTTTAAAACCCCGTTAATAATAATAATTAATAATAATATATGTATGTGATTACATATTATACAGAGATTCCCCTATGACAAAGATTATTTAGTACAATTATAATATTGTAAACTTTCTCTGTCAGACCTAATTTTTAGTTATATAGTTCAATTCCTATGTTAAAATTTTTTGTATTTTAGCCATATACATATAAACTGACACTGAAAATGCCCTATCGTATATTTCTCATTTGAAGCATGCGAAGAAAATGCATCACTCATCCGTTATATCGGGTTTGAGGATCCCAGCAGGTGATATTTTACATTGTAAAGCTAGCGGTGTAAGACAAAGACGTAATTGCTTTCATGTAAATTTTCAGATGAAAAGCTTCCCCTCACTTTTTGTAGGTAATTTAATGTATCAGGGGTTTCGTGGCCGAGTAGTTAGCGTGTCCGTCTACCGCTCCCACGACCCTGGTTCGAATTCTGCAGTTTCTACAGGTTTATCCGGGTAGCCGACCCCCGGTCAATCCAGCCGTCCATCTTTTTGAGGCTGGTAAATGGGTAGACGACGTAAGTTGTCGCATGTTGGCCGGCGTGATGGCTCAGTGGTTCAAATGCACGCTGAGTCAAACATCTCCATGGCTATCATATACTCAGCGTATATGATGCGGTGCTTGCGCGTGCACATAAATACATGTGTACGTCGTGTGAAAATGATAAACAGCTTTTGTGGCAAAGATGGCTGCTTCAAATCAATGGTTGAAAAAATAAAGAACATAAAAGATATACAGATAATATATCTGTAATATTGTAAGTAGTTCTGCGTATGGCAGAGCTGCAATAATAAAGACTAAAAAAAAGTATATTGTACAGTACCAATAAAGTCATCACATAGCGCGTTAAATTTTAGTAGATTAATTGAGAAGCAATTTATAAATATCAGACTAATTTGGATTTTTTGAAAAATTATTATAATTTAATTTAGAGTTAAAATTTGAAAAATCGAAAAGGTTTATTCGCTTCATCATCGGTTCGCATTGTTGTTACTTTAATTTGCTACGTAAATCTTTTTTTCAATTGTGTTCAATTAGGATTGTCAATCAGGATTGTGCTGGGACTCCTTATATTATTTTTTTTTAGAAAAAGTAATTCAAGAGCTGCAGAGGCAGGTTTTTTCTCAACATCAACCTGACTAGGGACTCGAATTTGCTAGTAAGTTACTGTACTCTTGCTTGATTTGACTTTTTTGAATTTTATATTTGTTTTGACTTTTTTGATTTGATTTTCTTGTATGAATTCTACCAAATTGTTGCAAATGTAGGGAACTACTGAATTGTTGGCAGCATTTTGGTAGAATTCATATAATTTTATTAAAATACTGTATAAAAAATGGTTTCCTTTCAATGTATATTTGACATTTCCTCGTCACAAATAATCTGACTCAACTGACAAATAACTCCGGGATGCCGGCTAATGCCCTGGCTTATGATTTTATCTACTGAGTTAATTTTAAAATTGCTATATGTATATAATATAATATATTAGTATAGAGAGATATAGAGTTAGAGACAGATAATGGGATAGTGGGTGAAATGTGAGATAGGTACTCCTTTGGTATCATCCATGTTTACAAACAATCATAATGTACTTTTAATAAATTAACTCCGCCCATTTTGAATTATATAGAGCTTGATTATTTATTTATAATTTATATCAAATTGAAAATAATTTTATTAGGTAAGTTTTTTTTAGATTATTACTTGTCAAATAGTTGAAATAGTGAACATTAAATAAAAAAAAGTTAAAATATGAGTAAATTTCCGTTTTGATAACAATCAATGGTTTATGGAGTGGTTAACAGGGTTAGGGTTAGGGCTTCCCTTTTTAACAAAATTTTCAATCATTTCACAAATATGGAGTGGTTAAAATTTACAATCATTTGTGAAATGATTAAAAATTTTGTTGAAAATGGAGGCCCTAACCCTAACCATGTTAACCACTCCATAAGCCATTGATATTTAACAAGTAATGATCTAAAAAACTTACCTAAGAATTAACTTGTGTTAAATTACTTACCTAAGAATTAACTTGTATTAAATTATTTTCAATTTGATATAAATAAATAATCAAGCGCTAGATAATTCAAAATGGGCGGAGTTAATTTATTAAAAGTACATTATAATTGTTTGTAAACATGGAGTACCTATCTCACGTTTTACCAGGATAGTGTACATATGCATATATGTTTTCATTCGCCATTACTGCTTTTAATGATTGTTATCTTTTAATTTAATTGAAATTTTACACTATTTAAAAAAACAACAAATGTTGTTAGAAATTTTTCTTTTTTTGTAGATCCAATATAATACTTGGTATATCATACAGTTTGTTACACAATGTCTGGTGGTGCCAGTTTGCCACCTCCAGGAAAGAGGAAAGAAATTTATAAATATGAGGCTCCGTGGACATGTTACAGCATGAACTGGAGTGTCAGACCGGACAGAAGGTTTCGACTGGCTCTTGGTAGTTTCATTGAGGAGTACAACAATAAAGTAACCTCTGGTTTTTATTATTGCAAAATCATTAAAATATCATCTGGTTTTGCATTGCAAATGTTTGTAAAAAAATTATAAAGTTTTAGGCTAATTACTTATTTCAATATAGTTTTTTTGTTTGTGCTATTTTATAATTTTCTTCTATTTTTCATTTTACAAACTTAGGACTAAATATTACTGCTCATATTATGCAGTTGTTTCTTTTTTATTTTTATCACAGCTTAGAGGTAAGCTTCAAAGTTATACAATCAAAGCATCGATGTGAGCTCATTATTTACAATACTTTATGTTATAAATATTATGTCCTGGTTATGACATTAAACTGACCCTCACTGCCTTGTGAGTGATGTTGGATCATCAAAGGCTAGGCCCACCGCTTATAACTGTGGTTGCGTAAGGAAGGGCGTCCTGCGTAAAAATTAGCCAAATAAATTACTTATGATGGAATGGCGTCGAGGGGTATTTCGGTTTCATCATAGGTAGCCAAACGGCAACCCCCAATCTTGGGGAAAATGTCGTCTAAACGTGTGTTGTTGTTGTTGTTTGTCATTCCAATAATTCTGGGCACTTCTTTTCAAGAATAGTTATATGTGATTATGCTTAAATTTCATTTAAGATAATAATTAACATTTTTTAAGAATAAAAGTAGTAATGTTTAATTTCAAAAGTATTACTACATTGTAAAACAAAAAATAAAAGGTGCAGATTTTATCACTTGATGAGGAGACTTCGGATTTTATTTGCAGGCACACATTCGATCATCCATATCCCACCACAAAAATCATTTGGATTCCAGATACAGTTAGTGATGCATTTTTTTCATCTCATATTGTTCACGTGTGTATGTATTACTTCGCTGTTGAAATTTGTGACAAATAATTATATTTGCATAGTTCCTAAGTTTTGAACGTGTTAAATATTAGCTACAGAATTATGAATTTTAAAAAATCACCCATCTTTTTAACTCACCAATATAGATGTTTTGATTTTTTAAATAATTTCAAATAGAATAAAAGATTATATATTTATAAGGCAATTTAACATCAATCCTGTTTCAATTTTCCCATTTTAATTGTTCTAAAAAAATTTTTGTAAACAGAAAGGTGCATTTTCGGACTTGCTTGCAACCAGTGGTGATTACTTGAGAGTCTGGAGAGTTTCAGACAACGAGACGAAGATGGAGTGCCTCCTTAACAACGTGCTTGCTCTCTCCTTTTCTTACTTACCTTCTTTTATTTTGTATTTACGCACTTCTCACTGATCACATCGTGAACACATTAATAACTGCCATCTGTTTGTACTTCAGAGTTGAATTTATTGTTAACTGTAGGTCAACTTAAATATTTCATCACTTAAATTTATGTACAAATTAGTTTGCCAGGTTTTTTAAAAATAATGTTGTTTATGGGTCAAATTGTTTGAAATGAATTGATCTATTGCTATATTGCAGAACAAAAATTCAGATTTCTGTGCACCTCTGACGTCATTTGATTGGAATGAAGTTGACCCTAATCTGCTGGGCACCTCGAGTATCGACACAACGTGCACCATCTGGGGACTGGAGGTGATATTCCATTCAACATTTCATTTAATTTATTTTTGCAATCTATAATTCCAACTTAACTCACATATGAGAATAAAATTAATGTATATGCATATGTTGTGTGTGTTTCAGTATAAATAATATAATTAGTATGATCTAAATAGTTGACTGAATTTTGAAAGATGTGTTATGTATGAGCTGATGGTATGAATTTATTTGCATAAATCGGTTTATGTGATGAATTGATTGATGTGATGAATTGTTGACAGACAGGACAGGCCATAGGACGAACAAATCCAGTGACAGGGCATGTGAAAACCCAACTGATAGCTCATGACAAGGAGGTTTATGACATAGCATTCAGTAGAGCAGGTGGTGGAAGGGACATGTTCGCCAGTGTTGGTTAGTGTTGCATTGTGAAAATAATGCGCTCTTCCTATGTTGTCAACACAGAAATGTTTCAAATAATTGTTTTCTCAAAAATATTATCATTTTTCTGAATTTTTATTATTGTTAGTTTTCTGGGTTTAAATCTGAAAGAATCAATTTAAATAGACGGATTAGTTGATTTGGTGAAGAAATGACTTAAATTAAAGGCAAATCAATTTGTAGGATTCAAGATGAATATAAATTCATGGTGAATATAAATTAATGAAGTTGAATGAATGAACAAATGATCAACATTGGCATCATAAAAGTGAATGACTTGTAATAGATGAATGACACAAGATAAATTGATACTGACATATTATACGTTGATGGTAATGAATTTATAAATTGACTTTAAATGACTGAACTGATGTAAATTATTGTGACATGTTCAAAGGGGCTGATGGATCGGTGCGTATGTTTGACCTGCGTCACCTGGAGCACTCGACAATCATTTACGAAGATCCACAGCATCTACCTCTTCTACGTCTTGCATGGAACAAACAGGACCCTAACTACCTTGCCACAATGGCTATGGATGCTCTGGAAGTTTGCACTCAATATATCTCTACTTCTTATCAACAGTTGTCTTCACTATGTTTTTTGTTCATTCATTAGCAGGAAATGTATTTTTACTCATTTTATCAACGATTGCTGTGTCACATTCAGTAGTTGAATTTTCAAAATCTGTGACAAAACTATCAGCTTTTTAATTTATGCATGGCGGACATTTTATGCGTTTGTTCAACACAAACATCGAAAAGCAAGAGCACAGATTCACGCCACAAATATTATGAAGACATCTTTTGTCTATCCATTTGTTTCTATGCTCGGCTTTACTCAATTGCACTATTTTTTAGCTATATCTAATTGACGTTAAATTATTTTTAAATAATTCAATGCCTTGTCGTGGTGTATGAAATCACAAGATGTGCAATCTCAAAGAAATAATTTAATGTGAGCTAAGCAAACATTGGTCTTTATATCCTCATTTTGTGACAGAATTTCAAATTGTCAACGGACTGGTTTTTTTTATGAAACGCCAACAAACCAATCAACCAGCCAATCAACCAGCCAATCAAACAACCAACCAAACAAATAAATTAATGCTCCGTGCAGGTTATTATACTGGATGTTCGTGTGCCGTGTACACCTGTGGCCCGATTGAACAACCATCGAGCATGCGTCAATGGAATCGCATGGGCACCTCATTCCAGCTGTCACATTTGTACTGCTGGTTGGTTTAGACCTCTTTCTCACTTCCATTCTTAATTACTGCTGGAATTTAATTACTGCTTCTATAAATCATGTGTATGCTGTGAGGCATAAAAAAAAGTTTTAATATTCCTTGTTTTAAATTTGTTCAATGCTAATTTATTAAATGAAAAATGTTAGTTTAAAGTTTTTAATTAATAATATAATAAATGATATTTTATGCTACTGCTATTAAAATAAATGATGTAATATCATAATAAATTAATAAATAAATTAACTAATTAATTAATTAATGAAGTAAAGAAATAAATAAATGAAGAAGTGAAGAAATTATATAACATTTTAATGAATGAATATGATGATGGTCGCATTTATCATTCTATTAATTAATTAATTAATTAATTAATTAATCTGTTAATCAATTCATTAGTTAATCGTGTTAATAAATGAATTACGTCGGATATATCATGTTAGATGGACGTTGCATTAACCATATTGAAGTGAATGTAAATGACAGAATACAGTGGCAGCCATATTCAATGAATAACGACATTACCTTTCTCTAGCTGATGATCACCAAGCTCTCATCTGGGACATCCAACAAATGCCTCGAGCGATAGAGGATCCGATACTGGCCTACACGGCGTCAGGGGAGATCAATCAGATACAGTGGTCATCTATGCAGCCCGATTGGATTGCCATCTGTTACAACAACTGTCTCGAAATTCTTAGGGTTTAAGAAGAGTAGGTTGTCCAGTGAATGATGTGTGCGTGTGTGTTTATGTGCGTGTGTGTGTGTTTATGTGCGTGTGTGCTTGCTTGCTTGTTTGTTTGTATTTTTGTAAGAGTGTGTGTAATGTTAAATTATTATGAGGGAATGTGATAATTTTATGAACAATTTTTAGTTGATATTCATTGTTTTTATTTATCGAAATTTTACTCATCTGAGTTTTCTTTTCTCAATTTTAGGCTAGGAATTTATCTGTAGAAAGAATAAACGTTTTCAATCTTGGATGCGTTCTTCAATTCATGATTTTTGTTGTTTGTTTTCAGATGATTGTATAATACAATTTATGATATGTTGTAAATCATAATCAGTCATTTTAATTTTTGTCTATCAAGTAATAAATGAAGTACATTTGCTTCAAAGTTTGCGGTAAGTATCCAATTTGAGTCTCAATGAACAGTAGTAAGTCAGCTTAATGGGTTTGCACTTGGACCCATCCAGCTTTTTTTTTCACAAGTTGTTTCACGCCTCTAATTATACTCATTACCAACCATACAGTAGTTCTTAATTCTGTTGTTGTAGCTCTCATTTCATTTAATTGTCACTCGTCAACGTCCTACCTCGGGAAACCAGGTCTCTGGACGCAAAACGAAGATTGATTGATTGATTGAATTGTCACTCGTCAGTCATGTCACGACTACTTAACAACATTTCGTTATAATTTCCTCATTGATTTTACTTTTCAATTTTGCGGAACATGATTTTAATGAATTTGTTTTTTTTTATAGAACACACACACACACACACATAGTGAATAATTTTTGTGATCTGGTGATCACGCATAAGTGCACGTACGTGAATGAACGAACGTGTGTGAGTGACTTCTTTATTCGTATAATGATGATTAAATTAAAATACGCTGATGATTTCCAATTTGGTTTAATCCTCAATTATCATTTTGTTTTAATCATTATTCATGTAATAATTTTATTGAAATGTTGATGAGCAGTTGAAGGTAATCATTATTTGATCATGATCATTTTGTTGGTTATGCATGATTTTGTAGTCTTGTACATTAAATATAAAGTTTAAAAAAATTTTATTAGAAACGAGTAAAATGGTAGTTGAAATTTATATTGTCAAATTTATTTCGCCCAACGTGGCCTAACATTTAAAAACGTTTTCGCTATGGTCGTCGAACTTCTCGTGTACCGAACTTTGCGTTCGCATTTCCCCATGGGTTCTCACTTGAAACATGTTTGTAATGACAAACTCTAAAGAACTTCGTAAGGCTTGTGGGGGGACAAGTTGTTAGATGTAAAGGTTGCAAAGAAAATCAACTAAGGGAACGTTGAAGTGATTGGCAAGCAGCGGTATCTGATACGTTATTTCGTAATTGTTTCTTTCGCGTACATAAAAGGTCGTATTTGTTTTATGATCTTCAATAATTAGAAAAATTATCATTTCATGCTCATGACAGGCTTTTGTGATTCCGTCTCAAACATGAATTACGCAAGTTTAAAATATTGGCTACCATATTAGCAAATTTTATTGAAATAAAAATAACGTATTACGGCAGCTTTGCTCCAAAATAATTCAACATTGATAAGTTTATAACATTTAAAATATTGGCTACCACATTAGCAAATTTTATTGAAATAAAAATAACGTATTACGGCAGCTTTGCTCCAAAATAATTCAACATTGATAAGTTTATAACATTTATAGTGAATCATTCGTAGCTCTCTAATTGATCGATCATTTTTCTTGATTTACGGCGCAAATATTTGAAAAAAGAACCATCTACTCTGTCAAATAAATTTTGCAAAAATTGATCGTAAAAACAATTTGTTACTATTAAAATCATTAAAATTTATGTTGGAATGTATTTATTAATTATATTTTAATCAGGTTTAGATGTTTGTTGAGTTAATTAACAATATAGTAACCAACTATTTTGTGAGCGTTTTTGCTTGTCTTTATCGAAAAAATGCAAGTATTTTTTTCATTAACTGATAAATTTTCCATTATTCATATTTAATTACCTAGATTAAAATTGTTACACAGTATTTTTATATATAATTTCAAATACCTTAGCCACTTCAATTGATTTGTAAATACGATATCATGAATAAAATCTATAATACACGAATGTAGCTAGCACACTACTGACAATGCTGAATGAAGTAGGATAAATGTTGTTTCATCACATATGTTGAAAAATCGATGCTCCTACAACAATACAAAGGGTGGTCCGCGAAAACGTCTATGACATCTAAAGCACACAAACTGGTTGATGTTACTTTTTGAAACGAATTCTTATGATGGAATATACGTCTGATAGTTGATAAAATAATGGAATCTGGTTGTAGTGAATTTTTAAAAAATTGAAAATTGTCTTATTTGTAATATATAAACGGTGTGTGTTCATTTTAAAAATTCTCAAATCACAGAGAACGAAAACTGAGAAATAGCTAGGAAAATATTCTGCCACAAACTTTGGGGGATGGTCTTTCTAAAAATAGTTGTCACACTCGTGAACAATAAAGCATGAACATTTTAAATTAACAAAAACTTTTCCAATTCATTCTTCAGCCGTCAAGTGTTTGGCAAACCCCATTTTGAATACAATCATTTTTTTCAGTTCTTCCACCGCAATCTGTTCATCTAGCTTTATTACATTCGTAACTATTTTTACGTTAAACATTTTAATATTTAAGACCTTAAATCTTTTTTTCTGGTGCTAGATTTTTTCTAAAAATTTCTAACGGTCTTACAACTCACTGGATGCACATTTATCTTTGTCAACATTATGAAATACCACATTTTTGAAACAGGAACGTAACTATAGATATTTTACAACCTTTTCATCGCATACGTATTCGTTCAAATATAGCACAAACAAGTTAGCCTCTAACATTTTTATGGCTTCTAAGACGATTTCAAAACTCATCAAACCCAACAGCTCAAATGTTTATGTGCATTTTCTCAGTATTTTACAACTTTTTGTTGCAGTTTTTATAAAAATCGTACAGCAATCATTTGTTCTGGTAGGAAAAATAAGAATAAGATTGTGTCATCAAAAAGGTTTCATTGAGTAGAAATGTTTCGAAGCGATAGTTCTGAATTAGAAAATAAAATTTTTTTCAGTTTTCATTTATTTATTTTGGTATCAATATCATCGTGCCGAGATGCTGAAAAGGAAAATGTTGAATTGCAGAGGCTGTTTGTAATCATAGATATGCAAGTAGATGGAGGAGGCATCGTGAGATGATAAAACATGTTTCGTATGATTCAAAATTAAATTTTGAAATACCACGCATAGTTAAACAAACGTCGAACTCATAAATCAATAGACGTGTGTTCAGCTGATCCAAACAGCAGTCGGGCGAAAACTAAGGAAGGAAAACGAGATAGGTAACACATGTTTCGTCGTCGTTGAGCTATCAGATGGCGAGTTAGTCTGCTACGTACTAATTGCGAAACGCCTGATTATTATTGTCAATTATAAATTGTACAAAAATGAAGGAAAGCGTGGATAAAATTATTACATGATCCGTAGTGAATCAGTTAGTAGATTTAGAAAAGAACATAAATATAAAGTTATTTGTCGAACACACAAGCAAGAGAGGCATGCAAGAATATGACGAAGACGGCTGCAATACAACTTCATCTGTTGTACTTGTTGTACAGCGCAACAATTAAACATACATGATCGATGAGAGATGTTTTCATCAATAATGCTGCTGCTTCAGACGAATTATCATTTTTTATTGATGCCTTTCTAAACAGATTTTCATAAATATTCATGCTCTTTTTTAGTATCAGGTATAAAATAATATTAAGCTAACTCGTTTATTTAAGTGCGATAAATAAAGTTATTTTCTTCAAAATTTGACATAATTAGTTGTCGTTATTTTAAAATGAGCCTCTTTGCATAAAAATAAATAAATAAATTAAACTAAACAGAGGATTGAATGGATGATAAAACTAATGGCTAATGGAAAAACTTGATCTACTAAATTGCTAAATTAGTTGCAAAGAATAAATAAATGAGCCTAAGGACAGAGACAAAAAATAATCAAGCGAAATAAATCACGTTTGCCAGAGATCACAC
The DNA here is from genome assembly GCF_000326865.2 of Helobdella robusta. NCBI lineage: Eukaryota > Metazoa > Annelida > Clitellata > Rhynchobdellida > Glossiphoniidae > Helobdella > Helobdella robusta. Next base: position 742,335 of record NW_008703718.1, on the reverse strand, counting down.
ATTTTTCGTACAACGATGATAGTTAGCAGACGGATAAAAAAATACAGACAGACAGACAGACAGGCAGATAGGCAGGCAGGCAGATAGATCATTATCACTCACTCACTCACTCATGTATGTATGTTGCACAAATATGTTGTAGATATCAGTAAGGGCGTGTCTTATTTAATTGTTTAATGAGCAATAACATCAGTCGCTCGTTTAGCCGACTGGCTTGCCTGCTGACACCAATGTTTAACAAAGGAGTGACTAGGCTCTGCTTGTTTTTACATATCATTATCAACCTCATCTTCTTCCTCTTCATCATCGACATCACTCTAACCAGTACTATCACCCTCTGCGTCGTCATCATCATCATCTTATCATCCTTCTTCATTAAATGCATCATTGCTTTACTAATATTTTTTATCAGCATTAAATTCAGCATTGCACAATGACCACATTATTATCATCATTTTTTTTCATCATTCCTGTTTATCATCTTTTTTCACTAATGTTTATTTTTATTGCAATGATTTATATCTTAATAAATATCATTTTAATCATTATCATCATCATCTTCTACATCATCATCTCAAATTTCAGCATCATCCTTTGCCATCGCTATCAGAAGCATCAAACAGCAGTTTTAATATTTGCTGTTGTACGCTTAAATCGTCATCGTCGTCTTCGTCATTATAATCTATTATCGTTATCATTTTGTCATCACCATTATCATCCATCTTCATCATCACTATCATTGTCATTAATATCATCATCATCATCGTGGTCGTCATCATCGTCATCATCATCATCGTGGTCGTCATCATCGTCATCATCATCATCGTGGTCGTCATCATCGTCATCATCATCATCATCGTGGTCGTCGTCATCATCATCATCATCTTCATCTTCATCGACATCGTTGTCATTATCTTTATCGTTATCAATAGCATATCGTCAAGTTACCATCGTTATCATCCTCACGATCATCATCATCATCGTTATCTCTATCATCATCATCATCATTATCATCGTTATCATTATCAAGATCGTTATCACTATCATCGTCGTTATTATCATCATCGTCGTCGTCATTATCATTTTGGCTACCACGTGATAAATTAGCGAACGTTGGTGTGCATTGAATTTGATCAAAGATTTATTTTTTGTTATTATTATTATTTTTGTTATTGTTATTATTATTATTATCATTACCATCATCATTATTATTATTATTATTATTATTATTGTTGTTGTTGTTGTTTTATGGCTGTTTAATGATTTTATTTTTTGCAAGTTTCACAACATAACATTGAAATATATTTCATTATCATCCATATCAACAGCATCATCGTCTTCATCGTCGTCGTCATCATCATCGTCATCATCATCGTCATCATTTAATCATTGATTCCATTACCTTGTCATGACAAAATTTCAGGTGATCATAAAAAAATTAAATATTAGAATTATCTAATTAAAATCAGTGAAAGATTGAGATTAATTTTTTTTACTGAAAAATTTTTTTTACTGATTTTTGATTTCCTGAAAAATAAAATCTCCAAAACTGAAAAATAAAATCCCCAAAACTGATCGTGCTTTTTACTTCGATTACGTGATCTCATTCGCAAATTTAGAAAAAAATCAATTCGTTTCCTAATTATCATAACAATTTTCATCGTTATTATTTCATTATTAATTATAATATTATATTATATTATAAATTAAATTATATTAGTTAATTATAGCTACTTATTTTCAGTTTCGTAAATTGCATATATGGTTAGCACATAAATATACAAAGAATTTTTCAGTGAAATGTTTCGTATTAATTTGTTAATTAACAATGTTTTGAGCAAATATCGCCACGGCGTATATCAAATAATTGAATCATCCTATCATCATTATTATCATTATTATCACTATCGTTATTATCATATCTCTATATATCATCATCATTGTATCTCATTATCACTGCCATATCATCTGTACCAATAACCGATCCTTCATTTATCGCTGCATCACTGATTTATTATTTAATATTCATTACCTTCTTATTATGATATAATAATGATTGCCGAGTTCATCACTTCATCATGAGATAAAATGGTTGGAAGTTAATTGAATGTTAACATTTTATTGAATTTTTAAAGTTTATTAAGCAAAAAACCATCCCGAGGCAATAAAAATGAGAGTAATCCATGCATGAAATAAATGAAAGCATAGTTTAATTAGGATATACAAATGAATTAATTAATGCATAATGCACGAATGAATTGAAGAATGACTGAATAAATGGATGGATGGATGGATGGATGGATAGATAAATGGAACGATAGATCGATGGATAGATGGATGAATTTTTCCTCACAATGCGAGTTGGTGAATGTTAAATAATTTTGTTTATTATTATAAACAGAGTACAGATGCATGTAATCATTGAACAAGTAAGAAAAAAACCTAAACATACTGTTAAATTACACAAACATTTTAACATAGACACACACACATACACACACACGCAATAACATATATAAATATACATATATATATATATATATATATATATATATATATATATATATGTATATGCAGATTATATTTGTGTGAGTGTGTAGAAAACATTATACAAAGAGTGTATCCATAATTTGTGGATTAAACGTGTGTGCTGCTTTGCTTTAGATCAATTATATTATTATCATTATTATTAATATATGGTGTAAAGATATGGTGATTATATATGAATATAAGTTAAGTTACATTGTATATATATATATATATATGTGTGTGTGTGTGTGTGTGTGTGTGTGCGTGTATTTTTACATAACATAATCAAAATAACAGCTATAAAACATACATGCACACACACAGATACACACAAACATACAGACACACATACATTTGTATATATATATATATATATATATACAAAACGTTTAAGTTTTACCAAAGCTGAACAGATGTAAAGTGAAGAGATCGATCGATTAACCAATCAAAAATTTAGTTACTCAAACCTGTGCACAGCTTCACACATACACGCATATACACACGCATAAGCAGACAAATATGTAGACATACAGACACAAACATACAGATGCATACGCACTCGCACACACGTAAACACGTGCACACGTACCTCTATATAATATTTAATAGCAGTTGAACTTTATTATTTATACTCGAAAATTTTCAAGTGAGAGTTTAATTGTAATGTTGATGTAAGAGCATAATGATTTCATTTCATTTCACATAATTCCTTGCCGACGCTGTCGCCGCGTTACTTGTGTCTGTCGTTTTCTCACGTCTGCTTCAGAACAATTCAATCTCGCTCTTCCCGCTCTGGTGTCAAAGGTCATTGCTCTTATTTTTAATTTCATTACATTTTTATTGTTATATACACATTTGGATTTTGAAACTTTAAAAAAATGTAAACATTAATGAGAGAAACTTGTCTAGTCAAAATGATAAAATTTATTACATAGTAAGATTTATTGCATATTAATTTCTTGGAGTAACAAGATTGTAATTTTATTTAGGATCATTATTGAAATTACCTAAAAATTTTCTTTCTTAAATTATTTGAATCTTTTTTTAAATGCAATCGTCAGATAAATACTTATGCAAAAAACTTTTCAGTCGCATGCTTGATAATCACGTTGTCAAATAAACATTGTAAGATTCGCCATTTTAATACATTCGCGAAAATTCCTGTAATCTCTGCTAAGAATAAAATCATTTTTATCGAACTTTATGGTAATACTTTCATTTTTGGAAAATTTCAATTTAATTAGAATCAATAAAAAATTTTATCAAAAAACTGGTAGTTTTTTTTCTGTAAAAATAAAAACTGACATTTGAATAAAATTTTCAAAGCATGATAGCCTGCGTGATTCTTTAAAGTTAATTTTTAAAATTTAAACATGAACGCACAAACAAAATGAAAACATTTCTCAGTAATTTAAAAAAATAGTTCACTAGTTCCAGCCATCTTTTCTTTTCTCAAACATTGTTAAATAACACATAGAACAAAGAAATTTGATCATTTCCATCACTTCTTGCAATCAACGTTTTTTTTTCGTTCTTCATCAAACGAGCCATGCTGTGCGGTGCTACTTTCTTGATTCATTGACAAACATTCTCAACGGCTTCTGCTGTATAATATTTCTATTTTCGATTCAAATAATTATGTAAATTTTATTAAAGGTGTTTACGTATATGTTTGTATCTAATTTCATGTAAAAAAATATTCATTTAAAGCTATTTAAACAACCGTACGTATTTACGTGCATACACTGAAAGTAAATGAGAGTTCAAGCGTTTTGCTTGTAATTGTTTATGAAAACGTTTAATTCAATCTAATGCGGAGTATATATTTTAATTTTATGTTTATATTACCCATACCCTCCCATGTGTTTTAAAAGCTAGTTGATCAGACCTTATAAAATTGTTAAAATAATTATCTTTAATATTTACTTTCTTAATTAAATCTCAAAGATACACACACACCCCACACACGCACACACACACGCGCGCACACGCACCTCTTGCAAACACAGTACATCTGAATACGCGTAAATCCACGCATCACGCACGCACATTACAATGTTACATTAACAGGCAGAGGTTGCATCGGAAGCAATCGGTGACAGTAACAGCAGGACCAGTCGCTTCAAACACTACACTACACTACCTTACCACCAAGTTCTCATTTTTAGGCTCAAATGTGAAATGTGCTTCTTTTTTGAGATTTAATATTACATACAACTGCAACGTAACGATGATCATTTCCAACTTTTCAGACGGCGCAAACGAACGATCGATTCTGCCTTCATTATGCACGACAGTTAACAACAACAACTCATCTCATACATTCAACGAGTGCTCCCTCCAATACACAACACGTCTAAACCGACTGGTAGCAAAAATAAAGATACTTGTGAAGTTGAAGTTGAATTGAAAATTGGAGTTGTTATTTTTATGTAGCTATGTCCTTGTGCGTAATGTTGTGTGATTTTCATTAAACAATGTTGTGCTTTAATAATAGCAGAGTTTGTTTGCCAATAAATTTATAAAATTTAAATTATATCAGGCTTTGTCCCATGAAACACGAATCAATTTTGATTGGATCATCGTCGAAACTTCACAGAATCAGAAAATAAACCACTGGACGCGACTAAGATTTTCCAAGCGAGCATTTAAATGCTAATCAATCCGATTTGGGAAATTGTAGGTAAAAATTTTAAATTGATTAACACATTCTAAACATTATTTGACGTGTTTAATCTTTAATTCAGGCAAGAAATTTGAAAATTTTTGATAAATACACAAATGCGTCTTGTAGCTTATCGTAGTTGGCCCCTTATTATAATCTTAAACAATTTTTCATGAAAGTTGTGAAGTGACGTTTTAATTTTCCAGCGAAGAGCGGGAGAGGCCATGAGAAGTTTAATTATTTGTGCACCTGCAATACATGAAAATGAAAAGTCTTAATTTATGTTATAATGAATGCAATTAATGAGCGGTTTTTATAGTATTTTAAACGTTCCACGCTTGTGGGATATGTTGGTGGCAACTTTCACTGTTTGAGACGGCAACCATCTGGTATGCAACACGTTTACAATCTATTTGCTTTTTCTTTCTTGCTAAAGGCCCACTGAACGTAAAATTTCATTGTAAATGTTGATCTATAATTTAATTGCAGAGTATAAAACAGTGCAGCTCAAGTTACCGCAACTTTGAACTGGATAATTACAAACAAACTCATGGTTATAATCAACAATGAACTAATGAAGTTATTTTTTACTTGAAACAGTAGACAGACACATCGATCCACATAAAAAGATATTATGTTCCTTGGTTCGGAAAGCTTGAATGCTGATGTTGTCCTTAATATCAGCAAGTAAATCGGAGCTTGTTTTCTTTCGATGAACGATAATTTCATATGGCTTCGGTTGCTCGTTGATATTATTGGATACATCAGACTTAACTGCACCCACCCGCCACTCATCTTGCTTGATTGTGAACGAAAAACTATAAAATATCTAATTATCAAATAAATTATTTTTGAAAATTATGATTAAAAAATTGGTAATTAATTGGTAATGTTTATCAAAGTTTTTTTTAATTAAAATGTTCAAAAATTGCCAAATTTCATTTTATGATGCTAAGACGGGAGCAAAAATTTTTAAAAATTCAACAAAGCATAGAAAATTTAGAATGTACAAAAAACAACGATTACTTCACAATTATATATATTTTTACAATATTCTATAAATTCTACCGAATGTTTGGCGTTAATATGTTTGTAGTTCGTTTTTTCGATTTTTCTCACTAAAGTTTTTTGGTGAACGTTTAGTTTATTAA
>NW_008703718.1:576874-735328 GCF_000326865.2 Helobdella robusta | reverse complement strand
GGAGAAAACCGATAATTTATAAATTACTAATCTAGGGTAAGGTTGAACATAATCATTCATTTGTCTTAAAACACGTAACTTTTTATCAGGAGCTTTAAAATGAATGGACAAATTAGGAGGCAATAAATTTTTATATAATTTAAACATAAATTTTAACAGACCAAAATTATATATTTGTTTAATTGTTAATAGATTAGCTTCTTGGTAAAAACTTGAGACATGGTCATACTTTTTCAAGAAAAAAAGACATCTAACAAAACTATTATAGGCCAATCTCAAAGAATTAAGATGGGTCGTGCAACTATTACCCCATAACATTACGCCATATGTTAAACACGGATAAAGTAAACTGTAATCTAATTTTTTAGTGACATCAAAACTAAGCTTGAACCTCAATTTACGAATGATACCAGTAATTTTAGAAATTTTACTTGATATGTGCATTATATGATTTAACCATGACAAATTGTCTGTAATTACAAAACCTAAAAATTTATTTGTATACACTCTTTCAATACTGTTATTATCAATTTTAATAGAAATTCCTAAATTATTAGTAACAATCTTAGAACCAAAAATCATATAGTTTGTTTTTTTTATAATTTATATTTAAGTCATTTGATTTAAACCAACTGATTATTTTTTCCATTTCAGTGTTAAATGTATTGACCACAGTAATAATGTCTTTCCCAGAACATAAAATAGTGGTATCATCAGCAAACAATATACTTTCAAGTGATTTACTGACAGTGGATAAATCATTTATAAAAATTAAAAATAACAAAGGCCCCAAAACTGAGCCTTGCGGGACACCAAATTTAATCAAAACATTCGATGACCGATGATTACCCAAAGCTACATATTGTTTACGATTTGATACATAACTTTCAAACCATCTGTGTTGTACTCCACGAATACCAAGAGAATATAATTTCCTCAACAATAACGCATGATTGATAGAATCAAATGCTTTAGATAGATCTAAAAATAACCCAATAGTTATCGACTTATCTTCCATTTTACTAAGAATTCTCTCAACAAGATCTAACAACGCCAACTCAGTAGATCTACCTTTTCTAAATCCATATTGAGAATCATCGAAAAATTTGATATGTTTCAAATAATTATTTAAACGATTTGACATGATTTTTTCTAAGATTTTTGACAAAGATGGTAGAATTGAAATTGGTCGATAATTGGACAGCAGATTAGTGGGACCATTTTTATGCAAGGGAATAACTTTAGCTATCTTAAAAAGATCAGGAAACATACCGGTGGCAAATGATTGATTAATAATATGACTAAGTGGATCAATAATCTTATATATTGTTTTTTTTTGATGAAAAAAGAAGAAACACCATCATGGTTTGATGAATGAGAACACTTCAAATCATTGACATGTCCGAGAATTTCATCATTATCAACTAAATCCAAATAAAAAGAGTTTACGGTAAAATTTGAGGAAATATTGTCCAAAAAAAATATTACTATGAGAACCATCATTGTGTTTAATAATAGTGGTAAAATAATTATTGAATGCTTCACATATATTCTTCGGATTATCTATTATCAAACCATCTACATTTATTTCACTGATAGGATTATTAGGTCGGGATCTAATTAATTTATTAATATATTGCCAAATTACTTTTGTAATGTTTTTATTTTTTTCAAATATATCGTTATGGTAATTTTTTTCAGAAATAATAACTAATTTATTACGATATTTTTTATAAATTTTAAAATTAAGTTCAGAAGGATTTTTAATATATAATTTATATAATTTTGATTTAACTTTGAATGATTTAAGGATACACTTTGTTAGCCAAGGATTTTTGATTTTACAAGATCTCATTTTGCGGATGGGACATGTTTTGTTTATGAAATCAGTAAAAAAATTAATAAATGATGAAGTATATTTGTTTAAATCGGTAAATTGATTTAAACAACTCCAGTCAAAATTAGATAAAACGGAGTTCAGACGAGCTAAACTTTTATTTGATACAACACGAGCAGAATAAGTATCCGAGTTATTTATGAAACTAATATTATTGCAAACAGTGAAAACAGGTGAGTGGTCAGAAATATCAACATATAGGATGCCTGAAGTGTGATTGACAATATTATTAGTGAAAATGTTATCTAACAACGTCGAAGTATTTTTAGTTATACGTGTAGGTGAATCAATTAACGGCACTAACGAAAATGACTGTAATAAATGACTGAAAGAAAAACCAATTTTGTAGCAGTCATCTTTAGCCATATCAATGTTAAAATCACCTGATATATAAATTTTAGTTTTATGCCTATGTTTCAATTTTATAAACAATTCTTCTAGTTGTTGAATATAAACATTGTAATTAGTATTAGGTGGACGATAGATGGAACAAAACAATATGTCAGATCCTTTACCTGCAATATTACTAATATCTATAGCTAACCAATCAAATACATCATTTACTGTACACAAATCTGGACAAATTTTATAAACAACATCCTTTCTCAAGTAAACACCTACACCACCACCACCCTCAGTCTTCTATTACTACATATAAAGTTAAAATCATCTAAACTAACCATGTTAGAAGTCTTATCATCCAACCAGGTTTCACTAATGGAGATTACCTTCAGATTATTAATGTTTCTAGGGAGACAATTTAAATCATTAAGTTTTAGTAATAAACTACGAGCATTGAAATGTAAAACAGAAAAATTGTTATTAACATTCAAACCAAAGTCAACAGGAATAGTATCAACAGTATAATACATAGACGAGGTAGTATCAAACATATTAGTGAATCCATCAGGGTCAACAGCCGCCAATCCATTTTTGTCATCCATGAGTAGTTTTTGTGGTTTCCTTAATTGAGGTTTTAAAAACCAACTCATATATAAATGTGCTTTTATCTCATAGTTCTTTGTTCAGTAATTTAGATACTTCTGTGTCTGGTAGAATAATCTTAAAAGCTGTAGATGTTGTTTGCTTTTCTGAAACTGTTGTTGGCACCTCCACCGACTGATCATTTATCTTTCTGTGACTTCTAAACAGCGGAAAAATATTCGTAAACTTTATTCCATTTTCTGTCAGGTGGTTTTCAACTGTTTCTTTACCGCAAATAGCTACATTTCCGAGATAAAAAACTTTTTTCTTTATTTTTTCATCTATTTGCTTCGAAGCTTTCAATTTGGAAGAAATGGACGAACCAAAAATTTTATTTTTTCTTGAATCTGGTTCTTTAGTTAATGGTTTAAATGGTGAAATTACATCTTTTTTTCGTTTATTTCTTCTACTTGAGACTTCAATGAAGTTGCTATCGTTATCCGTAGCAGAGTCGTCAACTTCAGTTTGACTAACAAGTGGTTTATCAGCCCAAGTAGAAATAGGTTTAGAAATTGGCTTTAACGTATTTTTATTAAATATATTATTATCAGAGATATTTACAAAGTCACTCCGAGTTTTATCATTCGCGCTTAATTTTATGTTTAGATTATTTACAATAGAAACTAATTCAGACTTATACACGTTGAAGAAATTTTCCATATCTTTCAACTTTTCATTAAACATATTTATAAAATATTCAACGTTAACTTGAGGAATTTTCTTAAGGTTTGCAGCAACATATGTAGGTTTAAGTTGAGAATTTACAGAATTAAAACATTTAACAAGTTCAACTAACTCCAGAAATATTTCATGCTTACCATTACCACGTTGCGTGGATTTAATTTTACCTTTATCTAAAGTTTCCAAATCTAAGTTTAAAAGTTTTTTTCCACTTTTTATATCCTCAACATTATAAAATTCCTCGAAAATATTCAAAAACTTTAAATTATCGAGTTTGTCAAAATTATTCAACAAATAACAAACAATTTCAGAAACACGTGTAACTCGTTCGGCCGCCATAGCTGATAAATATATATATATATATATATATATATATATATATATATATATATATATATATATATATATATATATATATGACATTTTTATCTCATCAAATAAAAACAAAGAAATCAAAGAAATGATATCAATGAAAAGAAATGATTTGGAAATCGAAAAGAAAACATGGTTTTCTTGTAATGATTACCAGTGACAATTGTAAAAATGAGAACATATTTTAAATATTTTCGTACATGTAAACTCCCATTCAAATTACAAATCCCAGAAAAACTAAAAATGGATTCAAAATTATTAAGTAATCAACTCTTTCACATTTTTATCAGAAAGTTGTTTGTAATTATTAAAACACATGTATATATAATTTGCACATAATATTAAAAAAATTTGATAAGAATCGAATATGCTGATTACCTAACAATAGAAAGTTTTTTTTCGATCTTTATAGTCGTACGTTACTTTTTTCGATATTTGTTTATACGTTAGTTCATACATTTGTTCGTTCATTCATTCGTTCATTCATTCGTTCGTTCATTCATTCGTTCATTCATTCGTTCGTTCCTTCGTTCATTCATTCATTCATTCGTTCGTTCCTTCGTTCATTCCTTCGTTCATTCATTCGTTCATTCATTCATTCATTCATTCGTTCGTTCATTCATTCGTTCGTTCGTTCGTTCGTTCGTTCGTTTGTTCGTTCGTTCGTTCATTCATTCATTCATTCATTCATTCATTCATTCATCCATCCATCTACCCACCCACCTTTATATTGTTGTTAAACACTTATAATAATGTATCCTATACATTAAATAACGTTTTTTAATGATGTCAGTGATTGAAATGGTATAAACATATAAATGGAACTGGTATAAATAGGAGCCGAGAACACGTTGTAATCAGACAGGGCGCTTTTGGGCATTCCATTAGCGCCTGGTCTCATTTTTTTATTATATATTTTTTTATTTATTATTTCTAGACGTTTTCGTTATTTATATTGTTACTTATTATTTCTAGATTTATTAGTTTATTTTACTGATATTATTATTGTGTGGTTATATAGAGTTTGCACACACAAACACACACTCATACATACATAAATACATACATATATACACACATACATTCGTTGTTTTGTTTGCTTGATGTTTTTATCCTCTTTTTCTTACTTTTTTCTTCGTAATCGTACAAATAGGTAGCATCAATTCGTAAGTTGAGCTAATTGAACTTGCTTTTTCAGCATTCAACTATTCGTTAACAATTCTTTAAAATATTTTTTTTTCTTTTATATATAAGTTAGAAAATCATATTAGCTGATTTACTAGAAATGATTACATTAAACATGTCACTCATTGATGTAGTCACTAGTCACATCGAAGCCAAACACCACATTCACACTGACAAATGATTGACGTGTTATCGCTTCTGATTGAGACAATACAATAAGGCAATATCAGTTAAAAAACCATATTTAATAAAATTTATGTTGAAACTTAAAACCTGTTGGCTCTTCAATCAAATGTTCTAAAAAAAAGTGATTTTGATTTTCAATTGTTTTATACTTTGGTCCAAAATTTTCCATGGCTAACTTCACATTTTCTACGTTCGTAAACAAACGAAACAAGCATGGACTCGTGGTTGGAATTGCAACCTGCTCTATCGTCACCCGTTTTAAAAACAATTCAATCGTTCGGATACAAATGCATGACGCCTGTTCAGGTTTTTATTTTTTGTGTTTTTAAGTTTAATCGCGATTTTTTAAAAATAAAGTATTGATGACTTGCAGTGTGTTTGTGTTGTAGGTTGTACCACCTATCTTGCTTGTTTAATTATGTTCATTCAGTACAGTTGAGTCCTAAGTCTTAACTTTTAAGTCCAAGAGTATCTTGCTAGGAGATGGTTTGATAAATGATATATTAGTTAATTAAAGAAGCAAAGATCAGTTTGCCGCTCCTTTCCTCACTCTTATCTCCCTCCCATCACACTACTAAAGTACTATAAGGAGAAAGATTAACATTAAGATTAAGGACTGACTATTGTAAAACTACCATTTTTTAGTTAAATCCAGTAGTTCTAGTTTTGGTTTTTGATTTTTTTTCAAGTTCCAATTTTAAGCATCTTTCCTTTTAGGTAACACTTTGTCTAAGAAGTTATACCTAGTGCTTATGGGTTTCTCTACACTTTTGATCCTCGTGAGTATTATTCTCATTCAATCCATTAATTGTGTTATTACTTAGCTTTTTTTGGGTAGATTTTTAAATGCTGGTCATGTATCCTTTAATCAAATGATTACACATGTCATCAACACTGTTGCCATTATTATGGAAATAAATTTTTTTACTGTCTACATTTAGCAGATGCTATTTTGAAATTTTTGCAGTTCATCTTTAATACTACTTTTGAAATATTCAAAAATTTTACCTTTATATGTAGCACTAGAAAAAAAAACTTAAAACTGGTTTTTATCAAATTATAACATTCAGGGATCAGTAAGTTTTCATATTGAACAAATTAAAATTTGGGTTTTTAAGTTCATCAAGTAATTATTTTAATTGAGAAAATTATTTTTGTATATCAGAAGTTTGTGTATGGTAGCTTTTTTATAATATAACGTTTCACTATTTGATTTGATCAATATTGATTAAGAATTTCAATTTCATAATGGTTGAAACATTATTTTCTGTTAGGCTTCCTGCATACCTCTGTTCTTGAGTCAGAAAGATGTTGCAGTTGAGGCTGTAACGGGCAGTGGTAAGTTTCTCAAAATCATTCGCAAAACTTCAAATATTTATTTCATTTTTTAAATGTTTTCAAGAACTCTTCTCAAACCTCAAACATAAGTATTTACATTCAACCCACAATAAAATGGCACTTCAAATGATTTTTAATCTTACTTATAATTTTGGTTCTTTGTTCTCACAAGTACAACAGGAATGGTATTCTCATTGCATTTTTTCATATTTCTTGACTTACCATTTTTTTAATTATTTATATTAACAGTTTTTCTTATCACTTAGGTAAGACGATATCGTTTGTAGTTCCAATGCTGGAGATGTTACTGAAGAGAGAAGAACCTTTTAGGAAACATGATGTTTGTTGTTATAATTAGTTCTGTTACAGATTTTAGTTTGAAATTTTCTTTAGAAACTCTGATGGTTTTTATTTTATAAACGTAGTTGTGCGAATGTGTTGTAAATCTGATAGTGATACACCAGTGCAATGATGGTAGATGATAAAAAAAAATAATCTGAAAAACTTTTGCAGATAGGTGCCTTGATAATTACCCCGACTCGAGAACTGGCCATTCAAATTGAGGGTGTGATTCAAGGTTTCCTTGAAAATATGCCCCAATTCACATCGATGTTATTGATTGGGGGTAACAACCCTTTAGCTGACATTGAAAAGTTTAGTAAGCAAGGGTTAGTGAAAATTTCAATTGGTCACATTTTCCAGCTTGAATATTTTTCCGTTTTTCTTAAAGTTTTTAGATATATTTCATCATTATTTTAGAATATTGAGTACCGATTGATCTATTGACACAAACAGGGCACATATAATCATTGGCACTCCAGGTCGCACAGATGATTTCATGAAGAGGGATGTTGCTGGCCTGCCTCTGTCTGCATCTATCAAATCATTGGTAGCTATTCATAATTTTCAGTTGATGAGTCGCATATAATAATTGTATATTTAAAATAAAATGTCTTTGTTAAAGGAAGTTTTGATATTGGATGAGGCTGACAGACTCTTGAACATGGGGTTTAAAAACAGGTTTTTAATTTTTATCTCATTGTTTGTGACAGTTCATGTTAAATTCATTGCATTATATCTTCATCACAGCATTATAACACAACATAACGTGACACGAAAAATTGAATGTAGAATAAAAAAATTCATTGCTCAAGTCAGAAGTAAATAAAAATTTATTGTTACCTGAAATTTTAACTGAAATGACAAAAATGTAAAAGAAACAAATTGCAGAGAATTGGTGGTTGCTATCAATGACGGTATGGTGGCTTTTGGCTGATAGAATGTAACTTCTTTATCTCAACGAGCCAGAAATACATCACATATTATCCCAATCCATATTTTGAATTTTGAAATCACCTATTACCTAATTTTTTGACCAACAGTTTGAACAACATCTTGAGCTTCCTGCCGAAGCAACGGAGAACAGGTTTGTTTTCAGCAACACAGACAGAAGAGGTTGAGGATCTGATTCGGGCAGGCCTTCGCAATCCAGTTTCAATTGTCGTCAAACAAACTTTATCAGGTGTTGCTCAACAAGTCTGGGAACAAAAAACTCCAACTACATTAAAAAATTATTACTTTGTTAGTTCATCACTATTTATTTTAGGAATCATGTCATTGGCACAGAAAGATTCTATGTTAGCGCCCAGTTATATTTAGTACTTGCAATACTTGCTGAATTTTTCTGTTTTTCGTAGACAATAACGCCCATCATGAAACTATTTCCATTCAATGGATTAATTTTTCGAAATGAAATATCTTGTTAAAATAATTATTAAATAGAAACTTTGTAAGCCATAATTTTGGAAATGGTAATTTAGAATGACTTAATAGCAGACTAGAATGATAAAAGATAAAACTTTTTTCAAAACCAAATGTTGATAAGGATATAATTTTGTTACTAAAAATTGTTCTTATGTTCAACTTTGTACAGATTTGTAATGCAGAGGATAAGCTGAATTATTTAGTAGGATTTCTCAGGAAGCACAAAGCCGATAAGATCATCCTCTTCTTCAGCACATGCACCTGCGTGGATTACTTTTCAAATATTTTACAAAAGTTTGTTCATTTAGTTTAGTCTGTAGCTGGAAATTTTCATTTTATTCAACTATTTCTACATTCTCTTTGAAAGTTATAAGTGAGTTTGGTAAATTTTTCAGCCCAGTTTTTTTCACAAATTTAGCTACTTTTGTTTATAACCAATTTTTTAATGTGAAATAGTTTCATCAGTTTCATCAACAGTGTTATTCCACCTGAAATTAAACTGAATCTGTTTGTACATACATGATGGTGGGGAATAACAAACAATCTTAATTAAGATTCTATTTTCAAACATATTAAATTATAGCACTTTGTTTTTGTCACAATCTCAACATTTAGTATGTTGACTAAGAGACAAGCAGACCGCTGATAAAAAATATCTGAACTTTGAAATAAATCATCTTTAATGCATGTTTTCGTTATTGGTAGCTTTCAGATAAAATTCTTTACATTTTGAAAATGAATTGAATAAAGTGCCGTATGAACAAAATTTCAAGACTCAATATAAGTTGTGTGAACATCATTATTAACCTCCTTGCTTAATCTAAAAAATCAAACGAATTGTAGGCTGTTGAAAGACAGAACAATTTTATCGATGCATGGCAAGAAAGGAAACCGAAGGAATGTGTTTGAAAAGTTTATAAAGTTGAAAAGGTAATGAAATATTACACAGTGTGATTGATTTGTAAAATTTGTTTAGTAATATAATAAGTGCGTGATGTTTTTAAACATCTATTTATTGATAATAATTGCTTGATAAATTTTAAAAAATATTACTTCGTAAAAATCGGTGTCATTTTTTAAAGTTTTTAACTATATTTCTACTACGAATCATTGTCATCCTTTATAAATCAGCTAAACTTATTTAACACAGTATATTTTGTTTTAAAATCTTACTTTTAGGCTAAATTATTTCATTTCACGTTCTTATTAATACATTTTATTCATTTATTTTTGTCATGCCTTGAATTTCTTTTGAGTTTTCCTAATTTTTAGATTTCGGTTTTCTTAAAGAGTTACATAACATTATGTTTTTCATGATAAACAATATTAAAAGTTAATAATAATGAACATGCAGCGGCATATTGATGTGTACGGATGTCATGGGACGAGGTGTCGACATTCCGGAGGTAGCTTGGGTCATTCAGTACGACCCACCCAGCTCTGCCTGGTTTGTAACAACGTTCCAAAATTTTATCGATTCTTATGCTATATGAATGTTACAAATAACTTTTAACTCTAATAATCCTGTTCATTTCATGTGATTTTGACCAATGTTTACTCTTCTAAAGGTCTAATTTTAATAATAAGAATGTTCTGTTTTAAATTGTTACAAAAATGTTTAAAATTTTGAATGACTTTTTTTACTGGACTTTAGTGATTAATTCAAATTGAATTATATTTTGCGCCTGAATAGTGCAACGTGTCAATTAATTTTAATATTAATATGATATAATATTTTCATTATTGATTTGTTATATGTATCTCTTAGCAACTTCGTACATCGCTGTGGTCGAACAGCTCGCATTGGAAATGAAGGCAGTGCATTGGTCTTTTTGCTGCCCTCTGAAGAATCTTATTTGAAATTCATCGAACTCAACCAAAAAGTTCATTTTTTCAACTTTTTACATTGTTTGCACTTTTTTTTTTTATAAAACTATGTTTAGCCACTATCAATGTTCTTGCTCGTTATTTTCAAGAGCTAAGATTTGTTGGACTTCTTTTTTTCCCAGATATCACTTGATCCCTACTCTATTGAGGAGAAGGCTGATGTAATGGAGAAGGTAAAAAAGATAGCTCTCACTGATAGGTTGGATAGTTAAGCGAATTTAAAATTTTTCTGAGATATAAGTTTGTTTGAACTTGAATTTGTTTTTCAATATACAGGGCCATCTATGAGAAAGGTCTGCAGGCGTATGTATCATTCGTTCAATCATATGCCAAACATGAATGCAATCTTATTTTTCGAATAAAAGGTGTTGTAACGTTTGTATTTGATTATTCTGTTATTTTTGTTGCATCTAATTCTAGTGACCGTTAAACTTTAAAATAAAAGCTTAAGCATGTTGAGATGCATATTATCATACCGTTGTTTAGAAAATGAGATGCTTACGTAAAAGTATAAGCTGTTGACACTGATCCGATCAATCCTTTGATTAATTCCATCCTTGTTTGAAACTGTAAATTTATTCATTTATAAACGTGACACGAGAACATCTGGCTGGTGAGCATGGTGAGTTAACTCAGATGGCAAATATTTTCAGAGTTGAATCTCGGTAAACTAGCCACTGGGTTTGGTTTGTTGCACCTTCCGAAAATGCCAGAATTGAAAAACGTTCAATGTGATTTTGTTCCTACTCAATATGACTACTCGAAAATTTCTTACAGGTTAGTCAACTGTGATTTGTTTAGGCTTTGAAATGATTTGGCTGCCAAAAATTTAATGTAGAACATAGTTTATTTATTATGGATACGCATTCTTTTATTATTTATATCATTCTTTTTCAAGCATCCTGGTATCATTTTCATTAAATTTTTAACCTAGAAAGCAATGGATAAATTCGCGTTACCAAAACAAAATATTAAATTATATTCTTAAATTTTGTATATGTATATGGCAACTTATTCATGCAGTTTGTATTTTTTCAAATTTCCACGTTAGGATCGTTTTATATTTTGTCTAATTTCACAATTTTTGATTATAACTTTAAAATGTTATTAACAAATAAACGTCAGGGAATAATATTTTTGTTTTGTTTATGGATATAATCTTTTCTAAACTTGATAAGCTGTTTACAAATCTTACAAATCGCAGAGACAAAGAAAGAGAAAAATGTAGAAAGAGAAAATTATGCGATGAAGCAGCCAACGCACAAACGAAAACAAAGTTTAAGGTGTCTTTTTTACCGTCTGTTGTCTGTTGTTCTGTTCTTGTTGTTTATAAAAGATTTTTAACTTCAGCTATTTAGTGATTATTCATGTTAGTTATTTTTTTGTATCATATTTTTATTGAGACTGATAGATTACTTTGCTTATCATCCTTTGAATATTAAATTTTCTTTGGTATAATTTAATTAATTTTTGTGAGGTTCATAAAAAGTCTATAAACAAATCTCTGAACGTAAAAAAATATAATTTCTCACGTTTTGTAACAGAAAAACAACGAATCGTGGTCTAAGCAGAAAGAAAAGCAAATAAAAAAGAACCAAAGGAAAATTAAGAAAGTTAACAGCAAAAGGAAATTAGATGAAAATGATTTAAACGATCTTCGTAATGACGCAAAGCTCATTAAAAAACTTAAATCTAAAAAAGTTTGTAAAAATTCAATTAATTATCTTCTAGCCAACATAATAACTTTTCACAGATTGTTTAGCAAACTCCAGAAGTAATTAACAGCTTTCCTTTCATCCCTTTGCACTATTTTTTTGATTCCTCTAAAAAATTTCATAAATCTTTCTACAGATGTAGATCGCCTTTCATGTCTTCTTCGGCTTTTTTCAAAAATTTTTTACAATTGGTTGATATCTTCCACAAATCTCAAAACCCCTACCAAAAAATATTTCCCAACTCCTTTCACTATTTTTAACTTATTTCAAAATTTTAATTTTCCACAAATCTTTCTGTCCATTTTTAATTCGTCCTAACCACATTGAATTGGTTTTAATATCTTGACAAAGAGATGGTTAAAAAATTTTGTTTGATTGTACCATGTGCTGTTAACTCACGGCGGATTTGTTAATCCATGTAACGCATGTCTGCCTTTCAAGATATTCGCACATTTTTTTATTGAATAATTCTATAATTCAAAAATTAAATGAGGACCTTAGTTGAACATTCTGTGCTTATTGTACACCTTAAGACAATAATATTTAAACTGTCAGCAGTCTTAGTGTTATACCAAAAAATAATACTTTCTAACAAAACGCTGTTATACATTTTTAAAATATTTATCTTTTTTCAGATTACAAAAGAACAGTTTGACGCCGCCTTCAGAACGTCGTTAACTTGATTCTTTTTGTAAGTAGGAAAAATTTTTTTTCATTATCAAATGTGAAAACAGCGTCAAATTTTTAATGATCATTCATTATTTTATGCGAATAAAATATTAAACCGGTTGAAAACCGATATTTATTTCAGACATTTCTAGTTAGAATGCAAGTAATTTTAGATTAAACCTTGTACATAAGCTGAGAAATTAATATAACTTGCGTGCACTTTTGATGTATCAACATTTCCAAGATTGATAGTTGAGTGTCGTTAGTTTTTAACGTGCTGTGAAATTTGTAAAATAAGTTTTTTTATGTTTTCGTGAAGCTTTTCCTTTATTAGCATTTAGCATGATTCATCTCGACCTCTCATTAAACATGTTAATCGATCGTAATGATGATGACGGGCTAACAAGCTATTGTTCGGCCATATTGTGAAAATATTTAAAAATGCCTCGAACGAAAAAAGGCGTAAACTGATTTAGACTCAATATTTACGAGTTAGCGATTAAATCACTGAATTAAACTTCTGTTGGTTTTCAAAACGATTTTGTCAAATTCTAATGTTTGAAAAGATAAAAATATGAAGCATGTTGAATTACAACTAATAACGTAAATTCTAGAAGAGACAGTTCTGAATGTTAAACGTAAAATGGTTTTGATAATAATTTTAATAAATAGAATGATTATAAAAAAACTTGGTGGTTCAGCATTAACAGTTGAACTCGCATTTTAATCAAAAGTTACCGTGTGTTTGTGTAGACAGACGTATCTACATAACGCTAGAAAGCAGACTCAACAGTAATTAAAAATTAGGTCTATAACACTTATACACCTTTCTTCCCAGTTATTTAAGTTTGGCTGATGCCAAACAAATTTAATTCATAATATGCCTATTTGAAAGGTAAAGTATTGTATGAAAGTGTTAGGACTTACACTTTAAATTGTGAATATTTTGAATGTAATACCAATTCTTTTAGACATGTAATTATGCAGCAACAATTATTATAGACATAATTAAATTAATAAATATTATACATGGGAACCCACAAACTAAAACTCATACGTCACACACATATGTACAGGGGACTGAATTCTATACATATATACTAAGACCAAATTACTTTTTAAAAAATGATTTGAACAAATAAATTTTAAAAAATGCGTTTCGTTGAGAACGAAAATGCTAATTTGATACAAACTGTCATATTTTTTAGAATACAGTTCCAATAAGTAAAACTGGTTAGCAAAAGATAAAGTTTGAAATAATTTCTCCAATCAACAAGTTCAAATATGTCGTTTATTATAACCTAGCACGGCAATGCCACAGAAATAAATATACAGAAGATGCACAGTAAGCTCAAGTTAAAAAAAAAATAGAGATTGCATTATAAATCTGAATAATCGTGAACCAAATGGCTTACCGACTTTTACACATACGAAAATGATATTTCAAATTAAACTAATGAGAAAAAATTTAATTTTTTTGACAGTTTATAAATCAAATTAAAAAATGAATAAACCAATAATTAAAACAATCTCTCAGATGCATACAATTGAATATTTAATACAGAGTTTTTTTTAGATTTGTGGTAGAAATGTAATGAAATGAAACAAGTTTGCAAGATATAAAACGAGAACAATAGATGAAAACACAGACTAAAAAATAAACATTACAAATGTCGATATCTGCTGGTGGTTATTTATTTTGCTAACCCCAGTTATCTTCAGTCCTACCAAACTTGAACACCATACTCCTTTTAAAAAATTTTGACATTATAATGAAAATAAAAATTAAGTAAAAGCAAATTTATTACCCCATGAAAATGAAAAAATTCTGAAGAAATATTGCGACTCCAGGCCATACAATCGCTTTACCTTGACAAAAATATGAGTGGTTATGCATTGTACAATCAATAAAATAAAATAAAATAATATAGATACCAGGCACAACATAGACGCCAAATAGAATCCAAGAAGCAGCAATCAAAGCAGCAAATCCTAGCACAAATCCTGTAAACAACCAGATCCTGGCACCTATAAAATTTCATTTGAACATTGTAACAATGTTAATAAGCAGAATTGAACATTTGTGCATTCGTTAATGTATGTATCAAGCTAACCAGTTGATCCAATACATCCATCCGTGTAGTTCTCTCCCCGAATCAAACTGTTTGATACTGAGTTAATCCTTTCGATAGAAAATTGTTTTAAGTGTATGGAAATAGAAATAAAATTCATTTAAAAAAAGCAGTACTAAATATATTGAACTATATTAAGCAAAAAGTATCAACATCTTTCAAACAAATTATTACAGACAAAGTTTAAATAATCTCAATAACAAACGACTTTAGTAACTACTAATTTAATTAGATATAAGTAATAAATAAATACATAAAGTTTACAAACATAACAATGATTACCACATTGTTATACTAGTTGCAATAATTTGATACTTTTTGCTTAATATAGTTCAATATTTTTAGTACTGCTTTTAAAAAAAAGATCCAGTAGTAAAACATAAGTAAGCATACATACATGAACAAAGCTATAGTTGATATAACTCCACATGTGTGACAGGCATGATGAAAATTTTCTTGATCAGGATACTGGCATGCAGCATCTATGACAATCCACCAACCGATTGAAAACTGAATTTAAATCAAACATTGAAAAAAATCAAAAACTTCAAATTAATTTTGTTATTATATTTACCAGTGCTCCAGCAACAATAGATGATATCAAATTCCTTTTCTCTTTGACCACATTGAAAACCTCCCAATCAGGACAGCATCCATAACAGTCATGACACCTGCATGCATCGAGACAACTTGACATTTCTTTCAGTGCTTCAGATTTCAGAATCACATTTTCAATTATCAAAATTTGATTAATTTTATTTATAATTTCAAATAAGTTGTCCACACTGGTTGAAACATAAATAATAATAAATAATCAAACAATTTGTTTTTTTCATTTAAAATTGATGATACAAATAGTTTTTTAACAACCATAATTAGATTGAAATTGAACGTATAAAGCATTTTGGGAATTTTATGCATTAAAATTAATAACATCAAAATCCATCTAAAATTCTAGGAACCTCTATTTACAAAGAACATCACTCATTAGTTTCATTACTTTTATTATGTTACTGTTTTATATTATTCTCTTCTTTCTTATACTTCTTTCTTTTTCTTATGTATTTTGAGTATCTTTTATTGTATGCATATAATTTAATTAGCTATGCTGATTTTTTATAATAAGTATTTTGAATTTTCTTTTTTATTTATTTTTTTGAATGGTCTTATAATATTCATGCCTTATATATTGTATCAATCTCTCTACAAATATTAATTGCTAGGACCAGATTATCACATTTTAAAAAATGTAATGAGTGAACTAAAGGCTATGGTTATATACTCTGACTATACTATGGTTAAGCTATGCTATGCTCACGCTTTATAACATTTTCCACTTTTATTTTATTGGCATAAAATTTTTTTGATTGGATGGGTCCAATTTAACAACAAAATACTGCCATATATTACTTTTGCATACTTACCAACAAAATAAATAACGGAATGGCTAATTCTATTGATTTGTAATTTTATAATCGTTTATTACAAATATATACCTCTAAACATATTTTAAAAAAATTAATATTACAATTTAAATAAAATAAATAAGCTTTATATATCTATATCAAAATATCAAACTTACATTTTAAATTTTACAAATTCTATCTTTAAAAAGAATAATCTCTATATATGTCCAAACAGAACTTGACAATGAAATAAATACTTAAACAAAGAAATGTTTGCCTATTTATTAACAACAATGTTAATTAATTAAATTAATTATTTATTTACTTTACACTAGCTTAATATTAATTAATTAATTTAATTAGGATTTACTGTTAAAATTAAAAAAATATATAATTAAGGATCACATTTCACGAAAATAAAACAAATGTTATTAGAAGATGGATAAATCTCGAATACTCCTGTAAAAACAACGGCACTAATTCATCAGCAAACTCACTAATTAGTGATTTTGTTCAAATTATTTAATTCTCGACGAGTGTGAACCAAACCTCAATTACATTGACGATATGGCAGACGAAAAAGATTTAAAAATAGTTTTTTAACCAACATTTTTAAATAATTTTTTAAAATCTCATGATTATATAGAAAAATTATGTCAAACTATTATTTTTGATTGATCAACTATTTATTCCTAATACACATTTTCTATGATACATTTTATTATTGGTTTTTCCCACTATTTTGTTCACGTCGTCCCCTGTCTGGGTGATTTGCGGCTCCATATTGTAGTGTGATAATTAATTATGGAAATTAAATAAATGCCACATTTAGGATATAAGTAATCATATTCAGTTTTTTTTTGGCTTGACCACTCCCTAATTGAATTTTTTTGCATGTTAAAACTGATGATTAAGGATTATGAAAGGCTATCATATGGAGTAAGAATGCAGAACTGCGGTTCGACAAGTGATTCTCACTCACACAACGACACTTTAACCACTCTAATATTCACGTTATGTCACAAATCACAATTTGATTTTTATTGAAACTTTTAAAATATATATATTGCCAACATTTGCCTAAATTAAAAATAGATACACATTATTTGAACCAATGGATCAAGAGTTATTCGAATTAAATCACAGAGTTGGGCGTCGTGCACGCTGTGAATTGCGCGGTCTCCTTGTTCAAGAGCAGAAATCAAACACACCTATATAGTTATTTCTATTACGGTCCAGAACATGCAATTGCAGCGTTTAATTCTATTACATGATAATTTGATAGCATACCAGCTTCAATAGGCTCATAAATCAATTAATAAACTAATTGTATATAGTGCATGTTCATGACAAATTAAACGATGACAATAAATAACTACTTCAAATAACTAAATAACATTTGTTTTCATACATTTGAAAAGTTTTAATCATAGTATAACAAGGAAACAAAAGTGAAAACTTGGAAAGCTTTTAATGATTTCATAATTCAAAATATTAAAAAAGCAAAATGATAAGAGTAAGATTATTGGGCAGGAATTTTCGGTAGACCAAATTCATCGACAGGCACTCCATCCTATTGAAGATAAGTAAATATTAATAAACTAATTAAAATAAATAAATAATCATGTTGTCATTTACATTGAAATATGAAAAAGCTAGCAATGGCACTGGTTGTAGATATATAATCACTTACAAACAGGTCTGCAACACTATGCAGTAGTTAGATATTCATACATATATCAAAAATGAACTTATAATAAATATTAGTCTAAATATAATCTGGTTATAATATAATAAAATCAGATCAAAAAAGATTGTGGAGCTGCTACTTTATTTAACAAGAAAAACTAGTTTTCACAAAAATGTAAAACACACACCTTATTAACAACACTATCAGCTCCAGGAACCGAAGTTGGGGCGTTTGGCGCCTTTGATGCTTCATCTAGATAAGAAGTGTCGTCATCGAGAGCGATTTCGTCTCCGAGGGCGTTCAACTCGGCTTCCAATTCATCATCATCAATCTCAGGCATGCCGTAACTTCTACCCATTATTTCTTGGATTTCTTGAGATTGTTCGGTTAAGTCTTCCATCTGATCTTGCAAATCCTGTTTACAAGATAGAAATGAGAAAATGCTTATTACTGGATAATTTTTTTTAGAGTTTCTTTTCAATGTATCAGAAAGTATAAAGAAATTACAACTAAAAAGAAAAATTACCTTAATGAACAATGTAAACATTTTAAGACCTTAGTTGAAATTGCATACAGCATAGCATGAAAATATTTTAAACAAAAAATATAAAAGATTTGGAAAAATGAATCAGGAAAATCTAAACAAAATTTGATAAATTTTAATCTTTTCAGATATTAAAATTAGTAGTTAAAATTAGAAAAAAATTGATAATATTAGTTTAAGCTATTGTTTAAAACTGGTTTGAATAGAAAATCAAGAGGAAAAACAGCATTAGAATGGTATAAAAACAAAATGACCTCAATGGAATTTATGTTTATTTTTTTAAATTCTTTCTTGAATTCCTTCATACCAGTTTTCATAGCACTGACCTGTAAAATGGAGTTTAATCAAAACATTGTAATTATTTTCAATAAATTTAATTTCCTAATAATCAATAACTAATATTTAAATAATTTAAGACTTATGAAAAAATGAATTATAACAATTTTAAAAATGTATGAGTAACAAAAATTTAGGTCTACAAATAATTTGGGTAAAACACAATACCTCACACCTCACTTACCTACCGACCATGATTAAGAAAATGACAAATTGCATTTATTAAAGTGAATAAATTAAACAATTTAAGACATGCCTATAAACTGTTTGAAAATATTTGACTTTATGAAACATTATTGATATAATATTTTGCTGTGATGTGAACCTACAGTAATTTGGGTGTCTTTTAGGGATTGTATGTTATAATTTGCTTGCTCCAAATTAAAGGATTGTTGAGTCATGTTATCTCGCTGCTGTTCATACCTGTTTATCAGTTTTGGATTATTAATAAAACCAGTGAATAAATTAATAATATCTGTAATTAAATATGAAAATTTGTAAATAAATAAATAAAATAATGAATAAATAAATAATGATATTGTTGATTGGTTAATAATTTTTAAATAATTAATATTAGTGAACATCTAATATTATTTGTAAATGATTTATAATATTAGTAAATAATTATTTAACTTTTTATAAAATTAATAATATTTGTGAATGATTAATAAAATTTGTAAACTAATAACTATTTGTAAATCACAAAACTGAAATGGAAAAACAGTGTAACTACTAACATTTTCTTCTGTTTCAAAACTCTCATTGCTTTTTGCTTCAGTAAATTCTATAAGTAAATATATTAAACTTGTAAATATATCTATAGCAAAATGTCAAACATTGAAAAAAAATAAATTAAATAGAAGATAAACAGAAAACGAGCAACCTTTGACGGGCCCTCTCTCATCTTTTTCATCTGATCTCTATATTTAGCAAGTTCCTGTTCAAGTCTTGCAATTTTTTTATCAACTGACTCACTTCTGCTATCCAACTAGTTTAAATGAAGTGAATGAAATTAATTTTTTGTAGTTTATTGTACATTTCATAACCTAAATTTTATATATCTCAACCAATAAAATGTATCTGTCATCTTCATCATTTCAAATTGTTGATTACAATGAAAGTTTATTCAGGTTATTCAAGCATAAATAATTCTTCTAGGTTATTTAATTTTAAATTAAAATTATTTTGGAAACTTTGAAAAAAAGAAAATAAAAGATATTTATAAAAAGATTGATATTGATCTATAAACAAATTATCTAAATATAATTAATATTTATTAAATCGTTCAAAAAAAACTATAATATAAGAAAATGCTGATACATAAGCCATCAAATACCAAAAATGGTTACTGTTTATTTTACCACAACATTTCTACTAATAATCTACACAAAAGAAAACTCTGTTATAAAAATTCAATTATATGACTGCACATGTGAGTGATTGGTTTATCTGTTTTTACTTTTATACAAAAAAAAAATAAATTAAGGGACTAGCTAATATTTCAATACCTCAAAATTAATTTCTAGAGTAGATTTTAAGACTATAAATGGGCGGCAGTCAATCAACTTATACATAGTATTGTAATAATACTCGCTGTCGTAACCGGTTTACGATGCGACGGGTTCAAATCTTCGATTGAATAAAATACTCCAAACAGTTATTAAACTTTATTTACAGAAGAAATCAACTATTATTAGTTATTAAACTTAATTTACAGAAGAAATCAACTAATCGTTTATTTCCAGTAAATTCGCACTAACGCAACAATTAACTTTTAAATCTTTCAAAATCTATCGCTATGACAACCGTCAACAAACAAATCAAATATCGCTTTAAATAATTCACCGAATCGCTATTCACAAAATCACAAAATCACGAATTTCACTAATCACGAATATCTTGCGACGTGCGCTTTTATACTCTTCGCAAGCGTCGTTTCTAGATTCTTCCAGATGGTCCGATTCCAGCATACTCTAGAACGTTCCAGTCACTAGAACATTCTAGAATACGCTAGAATCAAGTGCGTTCGGTAGCACAGTTATAACATTACCCCCTTCTTAGTTCTGTTCGTCCCGAACAGTTTTCGTTCCGGTGTCCGCATGGTACGGAGCCAGTCTATCCAAATGAACCATCTTCATTCTTGCTCTCGGCTTCCGATATTCCTGAATACGGTAGTCGACGTCATTCAAGCGGGTGATGACTTGATAAGGTCCTTCCCACACTCGCTGGAGCTTTGGAGAACGTCCTTTCTTCCGCTGTGGGTTGTACAGCCAAACTAACTCGTCGACAGCAAAACCGCCACAGCTTCCTTTCAAGTCGTATCTGGTTTGGGCCGCCTCCATGTTTTTCATAATTTTAAGGCGTACGTAACGGTGGATATGGTTTAATCGCTGTCGAAGATTATCCACGTATTCTGTTAATGGTTGGTGTGGTTCAGGTGGTACGCCATATTTCACATCAGCTGGAGTTCTTAAGGTAGTCCCAAACAGAACTCTTGATGGCGTTTCTCCAGTAGTTGTGTGGATTTCTATCTTGCTGGGATCGGTTCGAACTCCATCTGAAGATACCACATGTCCCAAATAGTTAACTTCTTTAGAAAATAACCTGCACTTTTTAACGTTCAGCTTTAAATTTGCCACCCGAAGTCTTGTGAAGATCTCCCGTAAGTTTTCGACGTGTTGATCAAATGTTCTTCCTAGAACAATTATGTCGTCTAAATAGACAAGACAGGTTTTCCAGTTAAGACCTTGCAATACACATTCCATCAGTCGCTCGAATGTAGCTGGAGCATTGCACAATCCAAATGGCATGACGGTGAATTGCCACAACCCCGATCCGATAGAAAACGCTGTCTTTTCGCGATCGTTCTTGTCGATTTCTACTTGCCAGTATCCGCTTTTCAAATCAAGCGTAGAGAACCAACTTGAGCCAGATAGGGTGTCCATGATGTCCTCGGTAACGGATAGCTGTCCTTTTTAGTCACATCATTTAACTTCCTATAATCAACGCAAAAACTGGTAGTGCCGTCCTTCTTCTTTACCAAAACAACTGGCGAAATCCAGGGACTTGATGACGGTTCGATGACGCCTTGATTCTGCATTGTCGTTACTTCTGTTTGTTTTGCTAGAGGAAGACGTCGTGGTACTTTTCGGATCGGTTTCGAATCCTGAGTATCAATTCGGTGAGTTACCAGAGCTGTTTTACCTTGGTCATTGTCACCGGTTGAAAACACGTCTGCAAAATCAGCAATCAACGCCTCGGCTTTTAGACGGTCTTCTTGATACAAATTAAGTTCATCCAGTAGATTTTTGGTAAGTTCTTTGAGTCTATCTTTGTCAGTTGGTAGAACCTTTTCCTGTTGCTCCACATCTAATGATTTCACCAAATTTATTGATTGGCAATTACCTATTTCCTCGCCTTTTTAATTTTAATAGTGTGTTTAGCAGTATTTATTATTCTGACAGGAATAAGACCATTTTTGTTCGCTTCTACCAGGCATTTTCCAATGACCGCGTTCCGTACATTTGTCGTTGAGGTTGGCTCCATCAAATAGAACTGGTGGCCCCCAGGATCGCAATTCAACTTGCCCCATACGATGTTTTCAGATGATTGAGGTAGTTCCATGTCACAATCGACTGTTACTCGAATGCATTTTTCGTCGCTATCCCCCATTATCACTTCTGTATTTCTCTATCTAAGAATGCGTTTTTCTAAGTCAATTTTGAACACATATTTTGTCAGAAAGTCGACACCTATTATGCATTCGTCGATGATATCCGCGACTAAGAATGAACCTTCGAATAACAAGTCGCCTAGCTGAACAGTACGGAGAATCTTTCCATAGATTGGTGCTGTTCCTCCGGTAGCTGTTCGAAGGATGTATTTGTTAGAAGTCTCTTTCTTCAGATTGGGTACCAAATCAAATCTTAAAATCGATTTTGTTGCTCCGGTGTCGACTGTAATTACGCATTCTCGTTGATCAACTTTTCCGTTCCGCCATAAGTCGTTTCGATTTCGGTGTAGTCTGGAAATGTTAATTACGGTACTGGGAGCGTCAATTCTACTAGCCAACCTCTGCCCCACAAAGTTGGCTCTTATTAGTTTTCCGCCCGTTCGTTAGAAGGGGCCGATCGCGATACTGGATCATCTTCTCCTCTTTTGCGCCATCTTGTCGCGCAATTTCGGCAGTAGTTATCTTTTAGGCGGTATTTACAATCACGACGTAGATGGCCTTTTTCACCACAAATCCAGTATTGGGGTACACCATGCTGTTGAGGTTCGCGTTTCACAACCACCTTCTGGCAAGAAGGTTGACGTACGTCACTTTTTGATGCTTGCTTTGCCGATTCAAAAGTGAGACAGTGCGCAACGGCATCCTTGAGTTTTCGTTTATCTGACAAGAGAAGGGATTGCTTGAGTTCCGAATCACGAAGGGCTTTGATAAACGTATCCAGGGCAGTTTCGTCTCTATGCTCGGGGTCTGATGTCGGATACGACAGCAATGTCAACCGTTCGATATCTTGTGCCAGCTGCTGAATGGATTCACCAGATCGTTGCGTTCTGTTTCTAAGCTGAGACCGATAAATCTGTTTCATGTGTTCTTCACCATAACGTAAATCCAACGCGCTAACCAGAACTTCATAGTTGAAGTGGTTCTCCGCCGGAATCGTCTGAAGAACCTCTGCTGCTGAACCTCGCAGGGCCAGTATCAGTGCTGTTGCTCGTTCTTTTCCGTTCCAACAGTTACTAGTTGATGCTGCTTCGAACTGGGTTTTATAAACGTTCCAGGACATCTCTCCGTCAAATGCTGGTACCTTCAAAGTTCTTCCGGATGCGTGATCTAAAGGCATGGCCATTTTTTTGGATTGCTCCAATTCTCGCTTCAATTTGTCTATCTTGTGATCTACCTCAACGGTCTGACGATCAAGTTTCTGCTCGATCATTTCTATTCTTGTTGACTGTTCTTCAATCTGTTCTGCCACTTCCAATTTTACGTGTTTTAACTCCTCTGTCTGTCGTTCGGACTGTTCCTTGATCTGTTGTTTTAACTCTTCTGTCTGTCGTTCGGACTGTCGTTCGGAATGTTCTTTGATCTGTTTTAACTCCTCTGTCTGTCGTTCGGACTGTTCCTTGATCTGTTGTTTTAACTCTTCTGTCTGTCGATCGGACTGTTGTTTTATTTCAGTTGACATACTAAGCAGAAGTTCCATCATTTTAGCGGTTGTAAACGTGCCTGTGCTAATTTCATTGTCTTTGTCAGCACCATCAAACTTGAACTCGTCTGGATTCTTACCTTCGTCAATGAGAGCTTCTCTCAGACGTGCTACTAATACTTCTTTGTTGCCACTTGTGACAAGGCTTCGTTTCTGTAGTTCTTCTCGTAGCTGAACTACGTTCAAACCACATAGTTTTGACATCGTGTTCTTTTTCTATGAGTAGTAATTCGCTGGTCGAAGATCCCACTTCTGACACCAATGTTATAATACTCGCTGTCGTAACCGGTTTACGATGCGACGGGTTCAAATCTTCGATTGAATAAAATACTCCAAACAGTTATTAAACTTTATTTACAGAAGAAATCAACTATTATTAGTTATTAAACTTAATTTACAGAAGAAATCAACAAATCGTTTATTTCCAGTAAATTCGCACTAACGCAACAATTAACTTTTAAATCTTTCAAAATCTATCGCTATGACAACGTCAACAAACAAATCAAATATGCTTTAAATAATTCACCGAATCGCTATTCACAAAATCACGAATTTCACTAATCACGAATATCTTGCGACGTGCGCTTTTATACTCTTCGCAAGCGTCGTTTCTAGATTCTTCCAGATGGTCCGATTCCAGCATACTCTAGAACGTTCCAGTCACTAGAACATTCTAGAATCTAGTGCGTTCGGTAGCACGGTTATAACAGTATATATAATTATATAGTATATAATATATACTATATATATATATTATATATATAATATATAATTATATATTATATAACAAATATCAACAGTGCAAATCCTAAATTGTGCTTATAATTTTAAACATTTGTTAACTTTAACACTAACAATAGAAATTCAATAGATAAGGAATAAAAGTTAAATTTAAAAAAATAATTAAACAAATTATAATTATATTAATTGAATTTTAAGGTTAACCAGAAGTTAAAACTAAATTAAAAATGTAAATTTGAAAAGTTTTGGTTTTAGAAAAAAAAACCGTAAACGTAAAGCTATTAATGATAAATTAAGAAGAAATAAAATGAACAATAGACAAATTTTAGGATGTTTATTAAATTATTATTATTATTTTATATTTAATATTTAAATTCAAATTGATATTCCAAATTGCTAACATTTGAGATGCAGTCAGTCATGTTGGGAGGGGGCTGTTTTTTCGCCCCACTACTACCAAATAATCGATTCATCGTTTAAAAATTTGAAAATTTAAAGGCTGTACAAAAAATTAAATTCGCGTAATCGTGGAGTCTATTCTAATTTGGATTATTATGAACAACACCAGAAAATTACAAACTTCATTGGAAAAACCCAAACAAATAAATTTATTTACGTACGTGCGTTAGGTTATTAATCATTTGTAAATTTTTTAACTGATTCAGAATTTTTCTTTAATTGTGCTTTTATTTGTCTATTTACTTGAAAAACTAAAAATACATAATTTTTTGAATTTTTTTATATGTTTGCAAGCAAATATGAAAACATTG
The DNA here is from genome assembly GCF_000326865.2 of Helobdella robusta. Taxonomy (NCBI): domain Eukaryota; kingdom Metazoa; phylum Annelida; class Clitellata; order Rhynchobdellida; family Glossiphoniidae; genus Helobdella; species Helobdella robusta. The sequence goes on along the minus strand of NW_008703718.1, from coordinate 709,818 downwards.
ATTTTTTTTCGTAAAGTTAGCGTTGTAGAAACTCAATATTAATACTTTAATAATATTAGTATTTATTATTTTTACTTTTAAAAAGTAAACACAAATTGTTTTATTGAACTGTGGCGGATCACCATCCAGCAAGCACTAAGGCGTCAATTTAATTTTAATTGAAAAAAATACTAATAAATATTTTAAACTTGAAGACATGCAAAATATAATCATTTTATCATCAAAAGACGTCCTATTTTTCAAGATTTATGACGATTTGTCACTTTTTCTTTGCCAGGTATATTTTTATTTTATATAATATATTAATTATCAATAATTAATATAAAATAAATTATAAAATGAAAAGTTTATTATTAAATCTTAAACGTTAAATTAATCTGTAACTTTATTGTTTAAAAAATTATAAAAGTCTATAAACAAACGTTTGTCTATGATTATTTATTCATTAATATTAATTTCAAAACATCATTATTAAATTATTTAAATATTAATTCAAAGTATTAATATAAAATTTATGATTTAATTTTTAATTAATAATTAATTAAATTATTATTCTGTGATTCAGTCAATTAATAATGAAACAACTAAAACTAAACTAATCTCTACTGTCTATTTCCTACTCTAACACTAACTAGCTAGTTACTTAAAAATAAACTTGAAGATTTTAAACTTAAAGCCAGAGCAAGGACTATATATTTCATATTGTTATTCAATGCAGTGCACTCACTGTATAGTATGTAGTTTAATTATTCTAATTAAACTTCATACAATCCTATTTAACTTAATACTGGTAACAAGACATAGTAAGTAAGATAACATGAAGATATGCAATATGAAGGAACAAAATTAAGAAAAGTCATACATAAAGGTCTAATCTAAAGGATAAATTAATAAAACATGAAAGGAGGGAGTGTCTAGTCTAGAGCTTAGTTTTTTCTAACCTTTTCTGTTCTTAAAAAAAATTTACGACCTGTAGTAATCCAATCTGAACATAGGTTCAAATTTTTCAATTTTAGTACCATTAAGAAATTAAAGCTAGCATAGGAATATCTAATTATTAATGCCAAGTAACACAATGGAAATTTTTAGGAAATTTCATGTTTTCAATTGGTTACTTTTATTTTATTGTTAAGAATATACATTCCCAATATATAGGAAAGATTGTATCAAATCAAATAAAAATAAAGTTAATTATTTTTTGTTTGTTAATTATTCTATTAATTAATGGACATGATTAAATTTTCTATACTAGTATGAATATGAAGGTTTATTTAAAATTGGGTTTTAATTTTATTTAGGAAAGAACAATATTCAGCAGATATCTTATAGATATTTTTTGAACTAACTCTAAACTTGAAGACACTGCACTAAGCTATGATTTGTCTTCCTTGTGTTCACTCATTATAGTTCTTGATAATTGGAAATCAAATTCTATTCTTTAAATAAATAATTTGATTGATATGCTGATTGATTAATTGTCTGACTGATTGATTAATTGATTGGTTGACTGACTAACTAGCTGGCTTGCTGGCTGGCTGGCTGGCTTGTTGACTGACTAACTGACTGACCAACTGATGAGACTGACTGACCAACTGACACATCAAGAATGACAATGTATAGAAGAAAGAAATAAAGTTGAAAAGATAATCTTTTAGACATGAATGAGGTACATGGTTTAGAAATTTGTAATTCTTGCTATAGAATACTGTAGAAAAATGATAACTCTTGGATTTTGAGAGAATTAACTTTGATAAATTACAATGTGGTAAAAATAGGCACTTTATTATTAATAATAACACTCATTGAACAATTAAATCTGACAAAAAAAGTGCTTTTTTAATTGTAGAGTTAAAATACTATCTCAAATTTTCACTTCATTTTTATTGTTTCATCAAGTTTATTTTTTTTTTTTTTTGAAAATTCTATTGCTAAACTTTTTATCAGAATGTTGGTCAAAAATTGGATAAAAATTCCGTTCTCCAATGTTTTAGTCCAATTATTGCAATTCAAATGTTTTCTTCCTCTGATACAATAGAACATATCAGGTGTGCAAATGGTCTGCAGATGGCTTTAAAACAGGTTACGGATTTACTTTTAAGCGTCTCATAATTTGCTTACACGCATTCATAGCTACTTTATTTTATTATGCCTTTCTACAAAAAATTGTATAATTCATTTTTAATTTATCATGTAGTTTCACGCACATTTTGATATATACTTCCACGACCCGTGTCACATGCACAGACAGTATTTGAAGTTGAACATTGCAATAACAGACATGCAAAACATGGCACCATACTTGCTGAGCTAACTTGCCAACAATCTTTGATGCATTGTAACCTTTTGGTTAATAGATATTTAATTCAGTCATCGTGTTTTTTTAATTGCTTGTTTGCAAATTTTCTGTTATTTGTACAATTATTCGTATATTGAAACGACGCAGGTTAAAGATCTCACTATAGTCAGCATAACTGAAAATAGATTTAATTCTTCCAGTTTGCAAACGTTGATGTTGAATCATATTTCCCGATTCATTTTTTTCCTATTTGGGTCATTTGTTGATGGGTATGTTTGTTTTTTGTACTTCATTTAAGATTTTAGATTCATACAATTTTCGGAATTTGGTTACAGCTTTTCAAATTTTTTATACATGAACATTTTTTGAAATAATTCAAAATTATGATGCGTTGAATTTAGATTTCAATTCCCCAACATATCTCAATGATTTCATACCCCGCCACAAACATGCCAGTTCCCCTCGACAGGTCTCCTGAACATTCTTTTTGCTACGGAACCCCATCTCTCTAGTCACCGCTTCCGTTATGCTGCTTCTGATGTTTGCAATATGCCACCTCTCTTAAGTTGAGTGAGATAATGTTCCTCGCTGGGTCTTTAAAAAACTAGACCCACTTTTTTAAGACAGGCACATAGGTTCCGGGCGGTTCTGAAGCAGCCGCGCGAATCGGTGCTATATAAATGCTCTTATTATTCATCTCTTACTATTATTGTTTTCAAATATTTGGGAAAAATAAAAGTGATAAAAATACATAAAATAAGAGCAAAATCACTTGATTTATATGTGCGTGTTTTTGCTGTACATGTAATCATATAATTTTATTTGTATTCAATTTTAAAGAAAATTTTATATAATTTGTGGTTTCTCCTAAATGATGTTTAACTGGGATTCATTTTGATATTTTGTTCACTCTAGGCTTGAAAAAGCAAATAATGAGCAGTCGATCCAAATGTTAAATAAAATGGTTTGTTCGTGGAAGGACTTGTATGATAATGACTCAAGTATTCTTATGCAGGTGAACCTTATTATGTGTACCAAATTTTCATTTCATGAAATAAAATTCATTAGTTTTTTTCAGACAAAAGAAAAATTAATTTTGTCTTATGAGTTAAAATCGAAATGTGAAGACTTGCTGAGCAACATTGTTGAATACAACTCTTGGAAAAAAGTATATACCGTGCATGCCATCCTGCTCTTCCATCTGAAGATAGTTGCCAGTTGCTCCAAGTATCATCATTAATATTTGCGTCTTTGTAATTTTTGTGTTCTTACAATAGATAACTAAATGGACTTTTAGCGGCCTCTGGTAACCTGCCACGACATATTTTATTCATTGCTGGCAGTGAACATTATGTGAGCACACGCATTTATGTAGGGATTATCTAATAATCAATTAATGTTTTTATGGTTAAGGTCGGTAAAAACTGTAAATTTTCTTGATACTAATCGACATTGTTTTATTATATGCTCTTGCTGAGTCTGTCCTTATAGTATTATGTTTTTAGGTTCTACTTGGTGTATGGTAATATTTCATTCTAACTTTTTCAAGTTCTCTGCATTGTACCAGCGTATTCACGTTCTTCATACTATAGCGTCATATTCTTTCCCTTGGCTGAATGCAATTTCTACAGACATGAAACTTTGCAGTCACAGAGCGAAACTTCTTCATTCTTTTTCCGTTGTTCAGAATTAAATACCATTCCTGATAGCATTTTGTTCTATGGCCCTAAGACGATTTTTTTCATTTCTATTTTAATATATGAATTTGTTGCGTTTCTTTCCATTAGTGCAACATCTGAAATCATCAATGCCGAAGACTTTATTAGTCTCATTTCCTACATAAAAGGTTTTTTTTGATTTTATTTATAACCTATCAAGAGCCTGGTCAACTTTGTTCTTTTATAATTTCAGCTACGGAATATGGCAGTAAAGAATTGTCGAATGTCGTAATTTATTTGAAACATTACAGCGGACACAAACCATACAGAATAACCATTGTGCCTCTTTTTGATCATTTCCATTTGGTACTTCTCAATAAGGTAAACATTTTTTAATATTTTATCTAATTGAAGTAAAGAATTTTTTCCGATGTTTACATCATACAGTCCTTGGTGTTACAACTGCTTTGAAGGCATAATTGGCTTAGATAATAATGACGGTTAAAATAGTAATAATAATAAAGATTTTAATCCACTATGATTTATTTGGCAAGTGAAATGGCCTTAATGCTATTGATGAGTTTGTTTCAAGAAATGGGAAGAGTAAATCCACCTTTAACGTAAAATTTTATTGACGTAAGATATTTTTCTGCAAAAAATCATACTTTAAAAAATTAAACGTCAAAGTCATTGTTTTATTTTTATTTCTTCTGTTTTTTTTTAATTTATATTTCCAAATGAAAAATATTTACAAGATTACAAATTTTCGCATTACATGAAGTTTTTTTTCACTTATTATCTACAATATCTACGTTTCTATTGTAACTTTTGAAGGACGTCGTACGCTTTATATTCGTTAGATGATTCGTTAGAGTATATAGTGACGCACTACTTAAATTGATTCAAGTATCTGACCTTTTAACCTTTGACCAGTATGGTCATTTTCTTGTCTCAGTTTTGTCTTTTGTAACTTGTTTTTTGTTGTTTCATGAAATGTTATAAAATTATAAACATCAGATGGAATACACCAAAGAATATATGGAGTTCTTAAAATTATCATATTACCTTCACAATCTAACAATTCCTGTGGATTCTCAAAACTCTTTAGAAAATAGATATAAAAATTTAACTGCAGTCAAAATTCATTTGAAAAGAATTGTTGATTTAATGGGAAAAGTTGAAGTTAGTCTTAATTTTTATTACTTTTGATAAACATCGAATATAAAATATCAGTTATTTGCCAAGTTTTTATATTTTATTGCAATTTTTTATTTTAAATTTAAGAATTGAAAAAAAAAATTAGTTCAACATCCTTATTTCTTATTACTTGATGGTTTAAATCGTAATTGCATATGTAATATTGCATCATAATTGTATTTATAACTTCTATTTTATATTAGACTATCAATATTTAACAGGGGTTACCAAACAATGCTTGCACATCTCAAACCTTCCGCACGTTATTCAGTTACGTTAATCAATCGTCTTTCATCAACGAACTAAATAGAAGTGCTTGGTCTGTAAGAACGGAAAACACGATTTCTAACGCGGTTGACAAATGTTCGACAATATGCAAAATATTCATTGATGTCTCTTCAAATAGCTTGCTATCGAAAGAACATCTGAATGTTTTAAAGTTCTTCATATATGAAGCTGTCAGCAATGACTCTACTCTTAAATTGCTCAATCGAAACGTCATGAACAGTTACCATTGGGATTAATATCCTTTTACAATCTGTTTGCCTCGTTAATGGAAATCAGATAGTCAAATTTACGGACCACGAGTGCACAATTTTACAGTCATTACCCTATATATTTATCGAATTATGTTTTGCTAGATTTTTTAAACTGTTTCTAAGCTATAAACTCATTTCTTAAGTAGGCTTCTAATTGTTGTTACAGCTTTATTAAACAATTGCTACAAAATTTTTTTTTTTTTCTTATCCACTGAATAACCAGATCTATACTAAAAAATATACCGGGCGTATTATATTTTGTTCTTGTTAACCGTTCAAAGCAAAGATTCTACGCTCCAAAGTCTAAGCACCTATTGGTTAATCAAGAAAGAATAAAACTTTTGGTAGGTAGATATTTTATTAAACTTTGAAATTGATTTTCATGTGTTCCTATCGTCATCTTCTTGTAATGGTAGGTAATGAAATTTATTCAAGAAATTCACTCTCAGTCAAGGAAGAACTTTCATAGTGCAACCATAAAATCTATGAATCATTTGGTTATTTATGAAACGTTATTTCTAAACCACAAAGTGGGTCATTTTATTTATAATGTTAATTTGTTGTTGTCAAACAAATGCTGAGATGAATTTTTGTTGCAGTTTGAAAAAGTTTCTACCTCTCAATTTCCACCTCGAATATTAAACAAAATTTTGAACAACGAGTTTGTAATATTTAAGTTTTTTTTTATAACGAATAAACGTATTTAATTTTTTTAATATTATGATAGATAATTACTCTAGATGAATTAAAAATTTTAACTGTTGATTCACCTCCACCTTATTAGGATAAAAATATTTGACTTTTCTAAAAGCTTTTTAATCACCTTTTAAATACTTCGAAGAAATACTTTGTTAACATGACAACAATTGTTTCTACAAACCTGTCGCTTCAGAAACACCTGAAATAGATCTTCCTCTTTAACTGTCTATTAACCTTTGATAAAATTTTTAATATTGCTAAGAAATTTATATTACTTGAGCTGACGATTTCGGTTTAAAATAAACCACTTTTTTCTTAATCTTCACTAAATAATTTTTACTTTTGAAAGTTCTTGTAACTTAATAATCTATTCTTTTTCGTCCATAAACAGTTTTTTACACTCAATCTTTTATAATATTATATAAATTTTTCCACTTATTCATTTGTTTTTGAGATTTCTGAAGAATTTATTATTCTTTTTCAGCGTTGTCTAACACTGATTTTCTGTTGAAACTGAAATATGTGACGATTTCACATTTGAAGGACTATTGAAAAAAAACGATTGGCAGTAGTTTAGTTAGACAGGGTTGACAGTTTATTTGTTGGAATTATGGCGAGATGACAGTCACTAAAATTCAGTTTTTTAGTTGAGAATGTGTTTGTTGAAACATTTGGTAATCTTCTTAGACTGATGATGAGGTTAATATAATATTATGAATACTTTAAATGTAGATCTAAGTCAATTTTTTTTATCTTTACCTATAATTTTGATACTTCTGAGAACTTCTTGCTAATTTTGATTCTGCCTATTCAAGTTTTTTTCCAGACCTCATCTCAACTTCTACCGGATTTTTGAAAAAAAAAACAAACAAATGATTTAGTTAATTTATTATTTCATTTGATTTAATTTGTTCGGTGTTTAATTGAATACATTTTTATTTTAGACCATATAACAAAATTTAGGTGACCATTGGATATCGATAAATGATTTTTAGATACTAAGTATGCTAATAATTTATTTTCAGAAAATGTGATGAAGTGTCGGGACTGTTAAAAAATATTTCATGTTACGAATTGATAACTGTTCACGACATAACAACAAACTTGAAGTCCGCCATGCAAAAACGAATGGTTTTACTCAGACACATGTGTACCACTATTGACTAATTTTTTCGTTGTGTCAATTGCAATAATAATTATTAAAATTTATTAGTTTTTACATTTTTGAATTTTACACTTCATTGTTTTTATGATTTTTTTACGTTACCACGAAATGTTAACGCCATTTCAGTAATCCAAAATCCAGCACTTGAAACATAACTGCCATTGCGGTTATAAATTTCAGCGAATTATTTCTATACTAGGACCATACGATCAACGTCATTGATCTTTGCGTTGTAGTCGATAAGCTTTTTTTAACTTTTTTTTTCAACTTGATTATGATTTTATAAAAAACATTATAAACGACAGAAATAGCTCTTAAGGATTTTTAGAATGCTAAAAATTACAATAAAATTCAAAAACTGATTTTTATATAAATATATGTACATATATAATTTTATATATGTCATTTATAAACAGTAGCATATATTATAGTATATATTTTCTCTCTCTCTCTCTCTATATATATATATATATACATATATATATATGTTATATATATATATATATATATATATAATATATCAATACAATATGCATATATTGTATGAATTCTAACGAATTGTTGGCATTTATCAATTTGAAGTTTGTCTTTTTAATTTTCCTCACTATTGTTTTCTGGAAATTGCCTAATTTATTTAGAAAAAGAATTATTATCCAAGTTCATCATAAAAATTCAATAAAACTTGTTTACCAAATTCAGCATGATGATAGGCCTTATTTTGATTTTTCGCAAATCATCTACAGTGTAGCTTTGGCTTATATAGTTTCTTTAGAAAAAGCAAAGTTAGTCCAACTAACTTTATATAAATATATATAAATATACATATAAACACACACACACAAATATATATATACGTATATATTATTCTTACAATTTAGTTTTTTTAAATTAACTTTTTGACAAAGTTTTAAATATTACTTTAAAAAGTTAACAAAATGATAGAACAAGCTGTTTATATATACTATTATACTATAAACTTTATAGAGATTATTTTTTAAAACTTTTGAAAACTTTCAAAGTAACGATCATTTTCGATAACGATGAACGAAAAGGCCTACATTTCACGATCATTTGTGTCGAAGTCGAATACTAAATTATTCAGAAACATCTTGTGAATTTATTCCATATAAATAGTTTTTAACATTTCAAAATATATAACACATATATTTGTATTGCATATAATCAAACATTATATAGCGAATTTTATATGCTGAAATATGGCATGTGCACGTTAATTTATCAACGGATCACGTGTCGCCTGATCATTATTTATATCCACTCGGCCCAACTCTGATTTACTATCGTTGCGTCACGTCGAACCATATTTATATTAATTCAGGTTTATTTTTCAGAATTTTTTCAATGAAAGTTCTCTGATTTCCTCTAAAAATTTGTTTTGCAAAAGTTAGTAAATTAATTTTTGCAAATGAAGTATTTGGGAAATGTTTGTATTGTTCTTCCGTGCTGATGTATCATTGCTTTTTTAATTTAATTTATTTTTTTGATTTGATGCCATGCCAGCCTTGACAGACAATGGAATGGGAGAACTGCCATTGATATTTTTTTCTTTAAAAATTGTTTTGTTTCATCTACTTTCTGAGTGTAAAAATTAGTTCGAGCGTTTTCTTTGTCTAAGCTGATGTTTATATATTAGCCATATAAAAGCAATACATATTTTTAAAACTAAGTCAACCAGCACAACAACATGTTCAACTGCTTCAATATCAAACCTTTGTCAAGGAGATCATAAAAACTTTTTTTTTAAAACAGAACAGATACATACATGATACAAGTATCTGCTTTATATATTAATCATTAATTCATACATTAAATGACGCTTTAGTCAAGAAAATTAATTTTTTCAGATTTATTGTTATAGTTTTTGTTCAATAAAAATTATAAAATAAAGGTTATATTTTTTAAAACAATTGTTTCTATTTTACTTTCAGAATTTTCATGCTTTCTATGTCTTTTTCTATCTACCTATGCTAGTATCTACCTTGTTTGTTCTTTATATACTATATTTTAATAATATATATTTGTACAAAAAAAACTAAAAAGCAAAGGAACAAAAGTTTCAAAATTTTGTTGCATTCATAATTCATCAATGATCAATTCTATAATAAACAATAAATAATGACTTATTAATACATAAAAAATACAAAATTAAATTGAAATGGCTTTAAATTTTAATTTATAATCCAGTTAATAATTCATAATAAAATAACTAATAGAGGTTAAAAATTTTCAGAATAGTTATTTTTTTACTTTTATTGAAATAAACATATTAGAAGTGATTTTATTGTATTAATTAAAAATAGGTTTTCTTCAAGCTCTGGTTATTTATTTGATATAGCTGATATATAACTTATTTAAATAAATTTTTTAAATTAAAGATTACTGATTATTTGCATTTTTTATTTGTTAATTCAAAAAATTATTAAAACTTAGATTCAAATATATGTCAAATAATTTATAATTAAATTTAAATTTGTATGATATATTTTGTACAATATTTCAATTTTCAAACTTTCTGTTGTCTTAAAAGCACATTGATATATATATTTTTATGCTGACCGATTTTAAACGAATGTTTTTTTTTTAAATTTCAGCTTATTGGACCTTACCATGGGGAAACTATTTAGTTACTGTGCTCTGAAGTTAATAGAAGTCATTGTGCTGCTGTATGACATATTAACATTCATCTTTTATTTCTTTTACCAACAACCCTACAAAGTCCTTCATATTTCAAGAAGAGTCAAGGTAAGTACTATAATGATTTGTTGCAAGTTCAATTTTTTTAATTTTTTGAAATACTTAATATCTCTATTACTTTATGCCATTTATGGTATTGTTAATTTAGGTTGTTTCTTCCCTAAAGATTAAGATAATTATAAATGACCATGAATTGAATTGAATATTAATGAGGAATATTCTAAAGCTGAGTTTAATTGTAATAGTTTGAATTGATTAACAAGCAGCCTATATAATTGGGGATTTATAGGTTTTTCTTTTTCATGGTTTACATTTTACACAAATAAAAAAATAATTTGATTATCATTTATCATTATTTTAAGTGATAGGGTATTTTTTTACAAATTATTTTGTTACTGTATATTAACTGTATTGAGACTTTAAATTATATATAGGCAAAACCATTGAAGAATAAAGACACAACGAGTCCGTTTAGAAGCATTGATTGTTTTTATGAGTTGACAAAGACTCCACAGCAAGGAATTGAAACAGTGAACGATTTGTTTGATTATGCCGTCACTAAACACGCTGATCTGCCATCTCTCGGCACTAGGGAACTGATCAGTGAGGAAGAGGAGGAGATAGAAAATGGAAAATTGTTTAAGAAGGTTTGTTTCATTTACTTCAAATGCCCTTGAGCATTTTATCATTTGGTTTTGAAAGTGACATCATTGAATATTTATTTATTCATTCTTTTGTTATAAAATACAGTTTTCAAAATTAGTCCATTAATTTTGAAAATCACTACTTTAAATTTTTTACTTTGGTTCAGCTGTTTTGAAAGTATTTAATTTCATTAGTTAAATTTGAAGGTTTCTTGTTTTTGAGGAAAAAAATTTCAACATGTTTACATGGATACTATGTATATTATACTATAATTAAAAATTTAATGCTGGTAAAATAATAAATAATTAATTAGAAGTAATATAAATTCTCTTCAGTTTTATGAATCCATTCTATAAATTGATTGACATTGGGTATAATATAATTGAATGTGAAGAGAATATAGATTATTGTACTGGATATATGACTAAGTATAAAATATTAATTAAATGAAATTTGGAGGATTAGATGGAGGAGCATTGGCTTTGATGAAACTAATTAATTATATGCCTTGCTCCAGAGTTGAGATGCTTTTTTGATTTTTATATAAAAAGCATCTAGAATGATTAAGCAGTGTTGATATATTTTTTCGAGATTTTGTTATATTCAAATATTTTATGTTTATTTAAATAGGCGATATTTGGTGAATACAAATGGCAAACTTATGGTGAAATAAAAAATCAAGTGACAAACATGACACGAGGTCTACAAGAAATAATGAACGTCAAGACTGCATCGCAGGCTTTATTGAACAAAGTATGCTTGTACGCTGAAACAAGGGCAGAATGGATTGTAACCTTGTTTGCTTGCATCAAGGGCAGATTTCCTAGTAAGTTCTTTTCATCACAATTCAGATAAGATAAATCTATTTTTTTTTGTTTCACATATTTGTTCACATTTGTGGTTTCATGTAAAATGTTAGTACTTTAATAAAATGATATAATAAGAGTTAGGAAAAAATATCATTGTTATCACTCTCTTAACTTTCTATCTTTAATCATAAAAATTGCAACAATTTTTTTCTTGTTATATTGTACTATTCAACAAAAATTATAAATTAAGTGTTAGTTAAGTGGTAGTTGGTTTATGACAATGCATGTTAATTGTGGTGCTTCCCAAATATTTGCAATGATATTAATAAATTAGTCATTTAATTGACTAATTAATTAGTTAATTAATTAATCAATTAGTTAGTAAATAATAATTTCTGGAATGTGGTTATAACCGTTAAATTTTTATAATACAACTTGTGCATAACATGAGAGTGGCAGGAACTATGTATTTATAAAAAAAAATTATAAAATATCGAAAGTAACTTTTTTGCCAACTTAGTAAAAATTAAAAAAGTATAATATGAACTCATATTTTTTCCTTTTTTTTTAATTTAATTATACATAATCACAAGTTTACATGCTTGTTATCAGACATCTCAGCACATGGCTAGATATGATTATCTCAAGATTTTCTGCAGAATTTTTTATTAACTTATTAGCACCATATTTCAAAAAATGCTCACTTGACTTCAGTTCAATTGCTTTGTAGAAATATAAAAATGAGAAAAAAAACTTTGACCAAAATGGAAACTTATTTATTTGCGTTTATAATAATTTTCTTATATATTATTTTTTCTTGGCATTAACAATTTACAATTAAAAATGATATTCATTGATCTGTTACAATTAAATTTGTAATATAACATTGGTTTATTTATTCAATTCTCTCTTTAGTATTTCCCAGAGGCATTAGCAACAAATATGCAATATATGTAAATACACGTGAATTAATGCATCACATACTTTTGCATGTGATAAGCGAGGAATTTTAGGCATTTGAACCAGGTCACAGCAACAGCAATGCCAGGCATCTTAACCATCAAACCAATGTACTACACAACATCATAACATGAACACCTACACGAAATGAATATAACTATTTTTTGCATAGTTGTAACCCTGTATGCTTCTCTTGGAGACGATGGGATTGTCCATGCCATCAATGAAACTGAAATTGAAACCATCGTTTTAACTCCAGACCTCAAGCCCAAACTACTTGTAATATTTTTTCTATTAATTTGTTTTTGCGTCATTATTATATGATTTAATATGCAGGGTATTGTTTCACCTCTTTTATGTATATGTGCACAAAAAAGGAGTCGCCTTGAGAAATTTTTCAAGTAGTGAAATAGTTGTGCATAAAATACTGTGAATGCATATGATTTGGTATAAGTCATGAAACAAACTGAGCTTGTTGTCGCAAGTAATCAGAGGATCAACTGAGATTGTTTGGTGTGTGGAAAGGAAATCCTGCTGTATCTGCTGGAGAATTAAATAATATTAAGAATGGAGGATCCATTGCCACTTAGAAGGAAATCATGATAGATGTTACAAAAACTTTGGAATTGAAATAGCTGCTGTGTATTGAACGGAACCAAAATGTTTCAAGATATATTTTTAAAGTTTCTTAAAACTTGTTTTTCTTATATTATACGTTCTGATGATTCTACTGGACGTGTTGGAAGAAAGAAAATTAAAAAATTTTAATTTAATGAGTACAGAATCTTTCTTGGAATATTGACAGCTGAGATTTAGTTTAAACATGTAGAAAGGATAAGCAAAAGGGCAGGCTGGATTTGAGAAATATTTTCTGAAAAAATTATGATAAAATGATCAGATTTTAGTAGAGGTGGTATATGAAATTGGTGCAAGCAGCGACAGAATCTAATTTCATGTAATATATCTGGAAAGCCGTTTTCCAGCCAAACAATTATCGTAATTATAGTGATAGGATTTAAAAAATTATGTATACTTTTTCAAATTTATTGTTACCTCATGTGATAAAGTTGTAGATAATTATATATATTCATGAATTAAAACCTTTTACTGAAAAGTAAAGAAGTGGCATTTGTTCGTGGAATTTTATATTAAGTTTATTGATACAGATAACTTTACTGAGTATCAATTTTATTTCTATCATACAAAAGAACATGTTGGAGAGTTTGAAAACGATCGTCAACGTGATAAGTGTTGATGACTGCAAAAGAGATGTCATCAAGTTGTCAGACAACAGGAAAGTCAACATAATCTCAATTGCTGATGTTCAGCTAATTGGTCAGAAGGCTCTTGAAAATGAAAGTTAGATTTTTTGCTCTTTTGTTTTCATTTTAAAATTAGTTTTATGTCGAGTTTCAGTTTATGTTTCCTGGATCTCTTGGAACATAAACCTACATAAACCTACTTTGTCAGTAATGGTACTGGAGTTCCCATATTACAATATGTTGACAGAGAAATTTTTTTAAATTAGAAACAACGTCATTTGTATGTGTGGGTGTGTGTGTGTGCACGCGTGTGTGTAAAATGCGTTAATAAGAAATTTACTTATTTCATCAAAGATGGTACAAATTATATGAATGAGAATCCACCTGCAGACAACATAGCTCTGATCATGTACACCAGTGGATCTACGGGGGTACCAAAAGGTTCTTTTTCTCTAAATTTTTATTTTTGCCCATCATATTTATCGTTCATCTGTGAACTTAATACATTTTATTTAAACATTTTTAACATAAAGTGTCAAATTTCTTACTTTTTTTTTTGAGTTAGAGATTTTATATCTGTTTGCTTAGATTTGATTTATTTCTTATCTGTAAATGAAACTATGTAAGTAACTTTGTTGATAGGTATTAATTTCAATCATAAAGTGTGTCATGTTATTGAAATTAACAAATATGCATTTGTCATTGAAGGTGTCATGCTATCCCATTCAAATGTATTGTGTGCTATCTCGGGCCAGGGTCAACGAGTTGGAGTTATAGGGTTAAGATAATTTTTCATTTTCTTATTATCTGTATAATTTTCATTTATTTGACATATTCAATGTCAGCCGAAATTTGATTACTGCAAATGTCTACTTGACTTTGATAGCCAGCCTCTTGAAATACTTGAAATTTCATTATCACAAACATGTGCATATTAGTATTATGCAATCATACACATGCGAATTCACACACACTCGCGCGCGCACATACACACACAGACGCACTCACACATACTCACACACAGACCTCAGGATGTTTATGTCGGATACCTACCGTTGGCTCACGTCCTGGAAATAACAGCTGAAATCTGCTGCTTTCTGAAAGGAGTTCCCATCGGATTTTCTTCACCCAGTACCATTACTGACAACGTAGGTTTTTAAAATAATTTTTCTCTTTCAAGTGATCTTATGAAATTCAATAAATTTTTGCTAATAATAATAAAATATATTTCTGTTAAATTCTTTAGTGTGTGTGTGGATATATGTATTTATTATAGATTCAGAAATATGAAAAACTAGATAAATGTTACTTTTTTATTCTCATATTATGCTTAAAAAATTTTATCTCTAACACTTTTATTTATTTGTGTTTTAACAATGTTACATTTGAACAGTCGACTCGCATCAAGAAAGGTAGCAAGGGAGATCTGTCAGTCCTGCGCCCCACTCTGATGACATCTGTCCCTGTTAGCTTCTCTCATCTTTAATGTTTTATTTGTACATTCAGTACTTTACTCATTATTTATTTTGAACATTTGACTTAGAAGCATCATTGTTTTTCATTTAAACTCATCTTTTTTATTCAAATTCATGATCAACAGGATTTTAATTGTGTTGTTGTTAGAAATTTTTGGGTCAAGAAATGTTATCTAATAAACATTAATCATCATGTCTTATATATTTGGTGTTGCAATAAAATTAGTAAATAATTCATTTAAATGTTTGTGTAAATGTTATTTAAATTATTCCTTTGCAGTTGATAATGGATAGACTGTACAAGATAGTTTGGGAAAAAGTGAAAGAAGGTCCAAGCTTCAAAAAAGATTTGTTCACGTTTGCTTATGAATATAAAAAGAAGAATTATGAGGCAGGCTATGATACTCCACTGTGTGACATGTGAGTAGTAGCATCCTCATTTGTGTGTGCTTGAAGACGTTTATTATTTTCATTCTGCTTGTTGTAATGTCTGCAAATTTTAAATCTTATGCAAGCTTAAGTGAAAATAATTATTTCATTTAATTGATCAATTGGTGGGGATATGCTTGCATGCACGCACGAATATCAGAGGGAACCTCAGGTTGGCAGTGAGGTGTGCAATATTTAGAGATGAGGGTGGCAAACATTCAGTTTAACTCTAAATTTTTTTTGTTCATCATTTTTCATCATTTTTTTATTGTTTCTTGTGTTTAAATTGACAAAATTAAAAAAAAGTTCTTGCAAATTTAACAATATCAATAGAAATAATATGATTTATTATTATTTGAAAAAAAATAAAACATTTCATTAAAAGACTGATCTTCAAAAAGATTCGTATGATCCTGGGAGGTCGTATCAAGTTGATGCTGACTGGTGGGGCTCCTCTATCTTCTGACACTCAACGTTTCATGAATATTTGCTTCTGCTGCCCCATCATTCAGGGCTATGGTCTGACTGAAACCTGTGGAGCTGGGGCTGTTTCGGAAGGTGTTCATCGTTTTATTATTCTTCATCCTATGAATAATTCACTGATATATGTTATGACAGTTAATTAAAACTAGCTCTCAAATCACATTTGTCTCACTTTTGACATATTAAAATTTTTTTGGGTGGTTTTTAGTTTCACATCTGTTTTAAATCTGTTTTTTAAGTTTTGCATCTAACCAGGTTTGATATAACAATCTATTTATCTAAATCTTGTTTAAATCAGCAAAATTTCATTAAATTCTGTGATTTTGATTTGATTGGGTAATTATTGAAACTAACTGTTTTTAACACTTATGCATCTGCATCTTCTATCATTTTGTCTTGCTTGACAGACTATCTTAATATTTTTTGAGATAGAAAAACTTAAAAATTTGGCATGAAAATAAAATTAAGATGCTGTTAATTGGTTTACGTTTACGTGCGCTTTTGAATTTTAGGAATAGAATTCATATTATTATATTAGAAGATTCGAAGGTTATGACGAAAATAAATTTTGATTTGCCAACTTGACAGCTACTGATCGCAACACTGGGAGAGTTGGAGCACCTCTCCAGTGCAATGACATCAAACTTGTTGACTGGGAGGAAGGTTAGGTGATTTGTTTGTTCTTCTCTTCATATTCAAATCTGATTGTTCTGTCAACTCTGCGCAAGTCTCTATCAATATATTAAAAATGTACTGTGTTTAAAATGCCGTTAGTATCTTTGTTTAGGTCCTCTATGAAAATAATATGTATTACTTAATCTAAAAAGTTCCATTTTCTTACTATGAACTATATCATTCAATGGATCAATAGTGATCTGCAAACACTGTAGTAATGTTTGTCATTTAGTTAGTTGGCGGAATGACAAACTGTATATTCAAACTGCTTCATTCAATTGATTAATTATAATAATTCATTTTCAGTTAATAGCCTAAACTTTCATATCCTATCTTCAAATAAATTTTAGGGAAATATTATGCTACTGATCGTCCGTTTCCGAGGGGCGAGGTGTGGATCAGCGGTGATAACGTTGCGGTGGGCTACTACAAGAGGCCGAATGATGAATCATTTCAGTTTGTGGATGGCAGGAGATGGTTTGCCACTGGTGACATTGGCATCATTGAACCAGATGGCAGTCTTCGCATTATTGGTATGTCTACGTTTTTTTTCTTCCATGGGTTCACTAACATGTAATGTAATCGTTTTTTAGTCTTACATTCTTTTTATATTACATGAAATCTACAGTGCTTGCTAATTATTTTTATAGAATAAAAAAACTGTTAAACGTTAAAGCAGTAGATGTTGGATTTGATATTTTTTAGTACTGTTTTTGAGTTTTTCTTTCAAGTTTTGGATCATAAAATTAATCAACATGTTATTAAACAGATCGTAAGAAGGATTTGATCAAATTGCAAACTGGTGAGTACATAGCCTTGGCCAAAGTGGAAACCCAATTGAAGTTGTGCCCACTTGTTGACAACTTGTGTGTTTATGCCGACAGCAACAAGATGTACATCGTTTGTTTGGTTGTGCCAAATAGAAAAAATCTTGAATCTCTTGCCCATGAGATGGGGTTGTCCATTGGCTGGCCGTACATATGCGAAGATGAAAATATAAACAAGGCCGTTCTCACATCGCTTCAAATGCAAGCTGTAAAAAGTTGGTCATTTTTTCATTTTAATTGACTTGTAAATTGCTGGGAATGTTCTTTTTTTTAAATGACCCATTACAATATGGTTTTTTTAAATAAATGTTTCTAAATTTTGAATTATGATCTTTTGCAATTGTAGCAGATATTTGAACAAATGTATTTTATTCTAATTTTAATTTTGTACAAAAAATTGAAAACCAAGCAGGCAAGTTGAATAAATTTGAGATTCCACAACGTTTGACCATGGTTCCTGATGTCTGGACTCCAGATACTGGCCTGGTCACACCGGCTTTCAAGTTGAGACGCAAGAATATTGAATCCTTCTACTTCACGGAGATATTGCGCATGTATTCGTAATTGCATAATGGTGTCCCATTGTCTTATTTCTCGGAAAAAAAAGAATCACTTGTTCATGAACAAAATGTAACTATTCGCTACTGTTGAGTACACGTTGTTTACCTTAATTATTCATTCATTCATTCATTCATTACTTAAATGTTACATGCAGTTTATTGAAGGTTTTGTGGTACAGTAACTATTGAAACTGTTGCATTTACGTAATTCATTATTATATTCTACTGTCATTATTTAAAATCCTTATGTTAAATTTTAAGACTATGAAAAAATTATGGCTTAAATCGGAATTTATAATTGCTTGATACTCACTTAATATCCATTCAGAATTGGTATTTCAAATTATAAAGCCTAGTTCACTTCATTCCGTGATTTTTTTTATTGAATTATCGCAGGATACATCCACATACTTCACCTTCTAATTGAAAACACCTTGATGTTAATTTTATTTCATACAGAACTGTTCAGCTGTCACGATGGCGAAGCGTTTTATGTGCTTTTTGTTCTAGATTTTTTTTTTCGTGCTGTTTATTTAGGATAAATTAAATGTACATACTTTATAAACATCATCATCTCTAGAAAATATCAAAACAGATTACACTTCATTCCTTTTTGATTCGTATTTAAACATGGGGTCTATGCACTTTGAAATTGAATGGAATGCTTCGAAATGAATGTTATTTAAGTTGATGTTATTTGTCAATCGTTATTTATTATTAAATTGAAATAGTTATTATTTATTCACGAAGAGTGCAATCCTGCGGGCTTCTTTACATCTTTCAGCTGGCTATCTTATATCATTTTAACTTATTTATTTTATCCGATTCATTCCAGTTTTCACCGGATAATACTTTTAATTGATAATAATTAATACTGCATCTCTTTGGTAATAGAGTGGAAACTATATTGAACGTGGTTTCATTAATTATTTCGCATACATTTTATCTGCTAGTAATTCACATTAATACATTAATGGATGTAAAGACGTGCACAATTTTCGTCTTTGTGCGTGTGTGTGAGTGTATGTGTGTGGGTAATATAAAGTAATAGTCAAACGAATTGTTGATATTTGATTTAATGATGTCGTTTTTTTCCATAATTATTTTTTCACCTCATTTACTTGTCATATATGAATATATATATATATATATTGTATATATATATATATTGTGTATATATATATAATGTTTAATTGACGTTTATCATTAGCGTATTTACAAATGGTGTAGTGTCATATTATAGAAAAGATGGAAAGATACGGCTGAGATAATTGTTTGATGTCTCTGAGAGCTGATGAAAGAGTGAATAGAACAAAATAATGTGTTGTAATTTTGATTATAATATAATACACGTATATATACATAGGTGCGCGTTTCTGTACGTACATTTAAGACATCAAATTACTTTCTCAGCAAATGTAACTTTTCTATGCGTGAGCACCTATTAAATTTATATAATATGAATAAATTTGTGTGCGCGTACGTAAATACAGATTTATTTTATTTGTTTATGAAAAATATTTAACAACTGCGTATCCTTAACACGTGTTAAATGTACACATATATACTTCTTGTTTTGTTGTCGTGTGTGTTGTTTAATACATTTCTCTATTACCTTTATAGGTTTAGGTAAATATTATCGTTATTTAGTTGAAATTTAATGCTAGCGCGATAGCGATAAGCTTTTTTCCTTCCTATGTATTTTAATCATTAGTTTTTATTGCTCTGGATATTTATTACCCCAAAATTTTCCGATTCCAAATAACACTCAATGAAAAATCATCTCCCTACCCTGTTTTCGAAATAATCTTTTCCTCTCCGCCTTTTTTCTGCACGCTTGGTCCATACAATAATAGCTAGACCAATTTTTAAAAAATAACCATTTTCATACCTCCACCCAAAAATTCTTTTTGTGTAATATTAACGGCTCGTTTTTTATGTGCCATTCTCTTCTCCATCTGTCTGAAATGATATCAATGATATCAGTATCTTTTCCCAAAACGCTTCATCCTTCCCTCCTGTTTTCCTATCTTAGAAATTTTCATCGTTTCAGATTTATTTTAAAATTATATTAGGGCTGATATTGTAACATAAGTGGATTGATATTCATGAAAATTATACAATTGGCAATTTAGTTTGAATGTCATGATATCATGATCGTAAGCTATTTGCACGGTGCGTATCATTTTCCATACTTTTGGAATGAAGGATACAGAAGTTTGCTCGTCACCGCTGTCACGAGATTAATAATATTATTATTGTCTTGACTATTAAATTTGAAAGTTTTTTTAATATCTTGAGGTGTAAATGATATATCGGGGTATATCTTGTATGAATACACATATTTATGTTTATATCTGGATGTGTGCGGTGCACTTGTGAGTTCGTGGGGTATATAATGTATACATATACACATATATGCGTAAAAAAATTTCTTTTGTTATATGTGCTTATTTGTGCAAGTAAACAACTTAAAATTGTTCAACTTAGATTTTTTAAATTCGTTATTTGTATATGTTTTGATATTGCTTCTGAACGCAGCTGGTTGGCTTGGCGGATTCGTTACAAGGTTTGCATGAAAAGGAGCATTGTAGTTGCAAAAGTTTATGTTTTGTCTTGTTCTGGATCTCATTAATTTTCACATTGCCATTTTAAATGATTAGTCGAGCTACAACGCACGCGTAACAACTGAGTCAGAATATTAATACATGAATCATTGTCATAACTGTTATCTGGCTACTTTAACTTTCTTACAATAATATCACACAGCTATTATTTGTTCACCGATCGATGACTGAGTGGCTCTAATGATTTGGTTACGTTGCACATTTCATCTTGGGAGGTGCCCCTAAAATTTTCTAAATTCGGTTCTTACCGTTAATTTTAAAATATTTGTTGTGGTGAGAATACCATAAGAACAGATTTTATTTACGTTATAGTTGTGCCTGTTTGAGTATTGTGTTGAACCATTTGGGCATGCACTCCGTACTGTATATACTGGTGTAACTGAATTAATTTGTTAGTCAGGGTTGATGTATCTATATATTTATTCATTTATATTCATTTGAGTGTGTGTCTGTCTGTCTGTCTGTATGGATTAAAGTGTTTATGTACACATATATGTACTTGTACAATGTACATATTTCGTAATATGTGAATTTTTGTATCAAACGATGTTTTCGATTGCACTTAAAATTAGTTCTCATTTGTAGTTTAAATACTTTAAATGATTTCATTTAAAAAAAGTTAGATTCGGAGTGTTAACTTTTTAATTTTATCCAGCATTTTTTCTTCTGTTTGGTTTTTTGTTTGAATAAAATCATTATTAAAAATCAGTTTCATTGGCGTCACTACATGTTTTATCCGGAATTTGTGGACTACAAATTCTTTAATAGGCGTAGTGGGATTTTTTATCCTCAAAATTGGGATCATTCTATTTAAAGGATGATACGATTCGAATTAAGGTTTAATAAGTGTTAGTTAGAACGTAGATGGTAGCGAGTGGGGATGGTTTCTAGGTCAACTTATTGCTAAACGTCGTCCTGATAATTAAGTTTCAAATGTTCTCAAATTAAAACACCTTTGCCGACTGAACAAAAATTAACTATTAAAACTATTGCTGTTACTATTGCTGTTGTTGTTGCTGGTTTTTTTTATTCTCATTAACAACTTACCATCTTCATGACACTTCTAAAAATTTTTGTCATCAAATTTCAAAAGTACAAATGATAAGCACAATAAAAAAGTTTAAAATCGGTAGGTGTGATTGAACGCTTATGACGTCGAAGCAAATTATGGACAGTGCAATGCAAAAATAAATAGCAAAAAATGAAAATGCATGTCTAAATACGAGTGTGCTCTTTCAATCGATACATAGTAAAATTATTGTTGCGTGTAGGTAAAACAATATGCAATGAATTTTAGAATGTTGTAAGGTAAGTGCCATAAAATTAGTAGTTAAGTTCAATAACGCGACATCGTGATCATGAAATTATAATTTAATGACATGGCTCTTGATATAACAACATATAATTAAACTTAAGATAAGCTGTCCCAAACCTCATGAACCCTTTGGACCAACTTTTTTCACTTAACAACATCGGTCAATACTTAAACGTTATTTTATTAAAACCGCTTTTCAATATTATAAATATATTAAATGCTTGAAATTGTTTTTAATGCTGACCTAAGTGTCATTTAAAAATGTTTAAAACTAGAAAAATAAATGAATACTTTTATCATTGTCACGAATTATTTATTTATTTAAGAGAAACGGCTTGGGCGAACCCAAAGCCAAAAGTTATTATAAAATGATCGTAGTCTCGAATAATTCAGAATCATCATAGCAAAGTTCAAACTTAAATCGATAAAGTCCTAATCTAGTAAATAACGTTCAAATTAAATTAATAACAAATGACATTCAAATAAGCACAAAATTTCAAATCAGTGAAAAATTATTCAAATTTAAAACGAAAAATAGTTCAAATTATAAAATCAAATTAAAATTCAACAAAATCAAACTATGTCAAACACTCTGTCACCATAGTAAGAATCTAACAACACTTTGAAGGCATTTACAGAAGGCGCGTTCACCACATCTTCCGGCAACTCGTTCCATGGTTAATATTTTCTGCAATCTTTTCTAGCCATACATGAACATAATTTATGATTATGCCCTCTGGTGAAAGCGACGTTGTTCCTCAGCAATGACGGGCAGATGTCAGGATCGATCAAATCGTGGAGTATTTGATAAGCTAAAATTAGTTCTCTTCTAACTCTTCGGTAAGACAATGAAGGAAGGTTCAATTTTTTTAATCTTTCATCGTATTCCAGAGAATGGTATGATTTTAATATTTTTGTTGCTCTTTTCTGTATTCTCTCTATTTCTCTTGCTAGACCCAATCTGTATGGATACCAAACTTGGACACTGAACTCCAACGGTGAGCGTACCAGAGATTTTCAAAGGCAGAGGAAAGCACTATCTGATAAGATCTTAAAATTTCTGGCTATTATCCTAAGCATAGAATAAGCTTTTTTCACTTTATTTAGTATATGAATTTTGAACTGGAGTTTGGAATCAACAATGACACCCAAGTCAGACACCGTCTCCTTACCGAAAATCACGTGAACCACACCCCGAGAATCCGATAACAATTAATTCGCTCCAACAGCTTGCCTGCCCACAGACAATAGATGACATATTGTTATAAACCTTTCTATATAAATTGTATATACTATGCTGACGTCGTTTCAGTCAAAACATTTCAAAAGAGGAATTTCAAATGAACGAGATTACACTATCTATGACAACGTTTTAGGCGAAAGGTTAGCGACAGGAATTTTTAAAATGAGTGATGACAGGTACGAGGGAGACGATTGGCGTGCTGAAAGAGTCAAAGACATCCAAAAAACTTGTGACAAATTTCTTGCTCAAACAAACTTTCTTGTATCTGCCACTGACGACGGGGTAGGCCATTAATTTTAAGAGCTGTCACAAAATTTTAATTATTTTTTCAATTTTCAAGCTCAAAATTGGTAATATTATTTGACTTTTCTAATCCATTCATTGCTTATTATTCAGTAAAATTCATTTTGTAATTCATTATTATAATAAACTTTTACGTGCAAATTTTCATTTGAATACAACAAAGCGAGTAATGTGGAGAAGGCGGATCTTCATGGTACTCAGTCAACAGGCAAATGTAATGCAGTCTAAATAATTATATTTTAATTTCACTTTCCATAGATAAATTGTTTCAGTCAATTGACAAATGATCACCTTTACTACCTTAAGGAACCATGATGCCACTGGCGAGAGAGATTATTTATAGTCTTTCAAATAAAGATCTTTTCTTTTTTCCTTTTTTTTACAAATTTACTGACTAGTACATGAAAAATAATTTCTGCTAAACTTCTTATCCTTTTCTTACTGACAGCCTCTCTTGAAGTTTTGAAAACGCTTCCTGAATTTCTTTGTTATTAAGACAATACTTTCCGGGCGAACATTTTACAACACGCATTAAAAATTTAAAATATCTAGAATGCTGAAAATATTAAATTGTGAATATTTGAATAATTGTTATTATTAATAATTATTTCTTTTAAAGTGTAGTCACTTCGATGTTTTTTCAAATCAAGGATTCAAAATCGGCCGTCAAGATTCTAATAACGGGGGCGGCATCAAATCAGAAAAATATATTTCTGCTTCATTCGATTGCTGAAGGTCAAATGTTAGGTCCTACGCAGGTTCCTGCTTTTTCAATTATTTGAAACAATTTATATATATGCATAGTTTTATTTTGTGAAGAGTTATTCATTTTTAAGTTTCTTATTCGTTTATCTCATGAGTTAATTTTAAAATCCGCTCGAGAAAAGGTAGTAGTAAACTGCTAAACATTTTGAATTATTATTTTTAAGCATAAAGAAATTTTTAAATGTTAAAATGCAACTTATATGTTTGACGAAAAGAAATTATTTTATATGAATGATTGAATAAAATTGTTAATGGTACTGGAAATTAACATCATCATACTTAGAATGTCATATTAATTTGCTATGGTGACCAGAAAGCATCAATAATTCTGCAAGAAATGGTTAATGAATTGAAAGATTGTTTTCTTCCATTGCTAGCAGGTACGTACATGTATTTAGTTTTGAGAAATAAATAAAACCGCGATGGGTTGTATTGTCCTAAAGTGAAAAACGAGCAGTAAAACCGGAGTTCAATAAATAAAAATTAAGCAATCACACACCAAAGTTGTTGCACAACTCATTGTCAAAGTCATTAAAAAATAACTGAAGTGCGTCATAAACGCACTTATTTGGTTTTGTTTTTCCACTTATGCAACTAAGAACAACGCAGTTGTCTGTGAATTTGTTTTGTCTCTTTGAGCTTGTGTTGTGTTTATACATCTATACATCCTACAACCTTACATATTGCACATTAACACATCTTTTCAAAAAATGTAACTTTTGGTTTAGAAACCGACAATTTTATATAATTTATTTGCCAAGATGTTCTGGTTACAACTGATGAAAAAGAAGCTTTTACGGGCATTAAAATAGCTTTGTTATTGGATTCCGTTGCTAATGATGAGCGCTCATCTTTAGGAAAATACCAAGACACATTCCGAATGATGAAGGAATATGGTCATTCGTTCAACTACACTGGCTCTAATGTCAAAGTAATTATATTAGAATTATTATAAAAAAAAACTTTGGCCAAAACTTCTGCCCTTATTAATTAATAAAGTGTTTTCAATTTAACTTCAATAGTTAATAAAATTTCAAGATATTGGTAATTTCTGAGCCAGTTTTAATAAATGCGTTGATATTGAGAAGACATTGTCAGGCGGTGCCTCCAAAAAATATTGCATCATTATCCCTTACTCCTTTAAATGTAACGAAGTACCAGGTAAAAAATTTTCCATTCATTTAATTTATTGATACCTTTTTTCATAAGTTTGCAGGTTATTTCAAACTAAACTAAACAGACGCATTAAAATGTATTTAGCTATTTTATGATAGCTCATCTTTTAAGGTGGCCAAAAAAATGGATGCCCAGCCAGATAGAATCAAAAATTTAATTATGTGGGGAGACGATCCTCACACGTTCACGTACGACTTAAGTAGATCTACATTCAAGGTGAAAAAATGTCATGCGGCACATCAACGAAGTTAGTACGATAAATGATTAAACTACATTCATAGGAAGGGTCGGAGTGGAAACATTTGCCGACAGTGTTAGCAAACGAGCATTGGGTTAAAAACTATTTGCCCGAGGTAAGATTTGTTAAGCAAAAAACTTACGTACAATCTATGCCTAGTTTTTTAATATAAGATATACACACCTAATTTTTAAACGCACAATCAATACTTAATTTTTATAAACTTAGTAAATACGTACCTAGTTTTTAGACAAGTAACATACACCAATATACACCTAGTTTTTAGTCACACAATAAACATATAACCTATTTCTACATATCTAGATCTTCCATACAACAAATTCATAACTTTTGTATACAAAGTAAAATACATGTAAGTTTTGTATACACACAGTTGGTAAAGGAAAGAATTCAAAAACTAGCAAGTAGGACTGAATCATCATTAATTGTTTTGTCGCGGGCCGTTTGCGAGCAGGTATATAGCTGGTGGTTCGGTCTGCCAAACGTAAGCATTTATCCATTCAATTAAACATTTCATTAACAAACAAATTATAAATTCAAGTTAAAAAACAACTAATACAATGTTAAAAAATTTTCAATATATTCTGTAACTTAAACAGCTATTTTTTTGATTGCATGCAAATTAAAACAGAACGACATCAAACGAATGGGAGTCGAATCAGACGGATCCTATGGAATTACAAAAGGGCTCTACGCAGATTTCCCAGTAACTATAAATTCCAACGGAGAGTATAACATTGTACGAGACATCGAAATAACACCAACACACCAATTGAAAATACAGGCTATCAATGAGAGGTTGCTTGACTATGTCCATAGTATACAAGATTGGCCAATGTTTCAACAGAACCAATTACTCGCTTGATAAATTTAATTGTGCAGTTTACTGGCACCACAAATATGTATAATACATATTAATTAACTTTTTATAATTAATAATAACTAATGTTAATTAATAATTAACAATTACAAATGGAATGCTAATATTATTTATAATTTTGTACGATAACTTTTATTTACTAACTCCAGGATATTTTTATTGGCCAAAATTGTTTTAAAATTTCTAGTAGGTCATATAAGCAATTAATTAAAATTTCATCGTTAACTGATCAATTTAATAATGATACAAAGTAACATTTCTGTCGTTATTTGAATGTTAGAATGCACCATTATCCAAACAGTCCAAAAGGTGATAGAGAGCTGAATAAAGGTTATTTACGTCTGGATGGTTCGGTGGCGGTAGGTGGAGGAGGAGGTCCTTTGTGATCAAGTTCTGTTAAGTAAGACAGAATGATCTTCTTCCTTTCATCAGCTATGCACTCAAGTACTAGATAGCGCTTATCTTTCTGTAAAAATGAAATCATACCATCGTAACAGACTATTACAATAAAATATATGTGAAAGAATAGAGAAAAAAGTATAACCTTAAGAAGATTTTCTATATCTTTCAAAGATTGTTCTGATTCTTCAACATGTTTCAAGGATCTGAGAGAAAAATTTTAAGGTTAACAATTATTAAATTCAACGCACAGAAATAAAGAAATCTGAAAAAATTTCTTAGCTTGATTTAGCTATACATGAAGCCCACATGAAATGAGTAGATAAATAACCATATATAACAATTTTACTTGACAACTGTATCTATCAGAAGAAAATATCGACAAAAAAACAGTTACGACTACAATTTGGCAAATAATATTTGAAAAAATTCTGTTTGAAATTTTATATGATAGTGAACATTTTGAACTCTAAAAAGTTGTAAATATTGATTATCATTTTAAACAAATTCATGAGATATCAAAATAATGAAAAAATCGACCTTTATAAATAAAATGGTTAACAATATTTTTAAAAAATATGTGTAAAAGTTGAAAACAATTCTTACTTATAAGTAATTGTTTTAGTCTCCTTCAGTAGTTCCCTCAAATCAGATTTTGCCTGGTTCATCTTTTCTAGCATGTAATCGTCAAACTCCCTCTCTCTTTTCTGCATTGAAATAATTCAATTGAATTGATTTATTCACTTAACAATGATAAATGAAAAAAAAACAATAAAAATAAATACCCTGTCACTCGACGAGAACTTTTTATATCTTGGATCATCTTTAACCAACTTTTTTATTTCTTTCCACTTAGATGTCAGTGTAACTTCAGAAGTTTCATCAAGCAGGCG
The DNA here is from genome assembly GCF_000326865.2 of Helobdella robusta. Classification (NCBI taxonomy): domain Eukaryota; kingdom Metazoa; phylum Annelida; class Clitellata; order Rhynchobdellida; family Glossiphoniidae; genus Helobdella; species Helobdella robusta. The sequence continues at coordinate 681,564 of NW_008703718.1, read as the reverse complement.
TCTAAACATCTCTCTATTCTTCTTTTTTAATGCCTCCATGTGCTCATCAAACATCTTCTGCCTCACTTCTTTGTCTAGCGATCCAGACAGAGGATCATACCTCGAATCTTTGCGAAGCAGCTTCTTGCTTTCTGAGTAATCCAATTCAACGGATTTAATCTGCATTAGGTAAAAAAACAGAATTATTCCTCAATAATGATATGACAAGTTAAGAAACTTGAGAATAAATAATATTAACAAAATAGAAGTTTATGATGAATTGATAGCCAAAGTATACATTAACTTTTTAAAAGTAGAAAAATAGTTGTGGAAAAAGACATAAACAGAATATATAAAATGAACTGCAACAACACATGAAATATCACCATGGTAATTTCACAAAATCCACTTACTAAATCAACAAGAAGGACTTTAAAATTCTGGATTGCTTCATCTTTTTTATGTTGATCCCGTTCTTTATCCCTTTCTCTCATTGAAGTTGCCAACGACTGCTGCACTTCTTTCTCTCTTTCTTTCAAGCTAGCTTCAATACGTGCTTGCTTTTCTGTTTGTTTGTCTTTAGGCTTCTTCTCTTTGTCATCTTTCTCATTGCTCTCATGTTTGTCGGAGGATTCCTGCAAATTAAGCACACTGTTTAGAAACAATACCAGAATTTATCTCAAAAAAAAAAAAATTTTAATCATCAACCTTTCCAAATGTTTTCAGGTAATCCTTAAACCAATCCTCTCTTCTCGAACTGCTATCGACAGCCTTGTAACGAGAATCAGATTCCAACTTCTTCTTAATATCTGCCCATCTTGAATGTTTGTCAATGCTGCTTGTCTGCTTCAGCAGGTCAAAGAAATTCGACTTCACCTAGAGTTTCAACAAAAAAAATTAAATTAACATTTTGTAAAGTAGGAAAACATAAACATTATTTAACATTAATCACAATCATTAATTTCACTCACAATGTAAATTCAATAGCCACAAATTTTAAAAGTTCATCTGTATTTTAAATTTATCTAAAATAATTTAAACACTTTTATTTAATATAATTTATAATTAAATATAGTTTCTATGTAAATATATAAGCATATGATAAATGATTTCAGTTCACAACATTCAATTTTTGAAAAACAAATAAAAAACTGTTGCTGCGATTTTGCAAAAAATATAAATTTGTATTAGGGTAAAAAAAAGCAAGCTGACAGTTTTCAAATTTGTTTAACAAATGTCATAATATATAACAAATTTTCAAAAGTGTACAAAAAAAATCAATCACAACCACGAACACAAACTACATACATAACAGAGATTTAATAAAAAAATAATAATATATTAATATATATATATATATATAAGAAGAAACATATGAACAGAAAAGTGGGTAATGCTTGAGAGTGAGTATCATCCAACAAGAATAAAACAATAAAACAGAGACGAAACAACACACAATGAAACGTCACACAAAGTCAGAAAATGAAACGAGCTAGGTAAATTAGAAAGAAGGTACATCATTTCTTACACTAATATCTGATATGATAGAAAATAAACGTCAACAACAACACATGAAGACATCTCGCTGACGGCAGAGGGGCAGGTCGAAGCCTAGATGGATACATACATCAATTACCTTCATCAGCAGCTCATCAGTCACTATGAACTATAACAGTTCATCGGTGGTGTATTGTGTGTTGGTTGCAAATCAATTAAGTTGAAAATTCGTTAAAAAATTATTAACTTTATTTTAAGAAAAATAAAAACTTTTGTATGTGTTTAAAAAAATTAAATATACATATACATGTGTATATAAATATATATATATATAACATACATACGTGAACAAATATGAATCATTGCATCATCATCCTTATCATCAGCCTGGTCATCACACGATAAACTATATAAAAACACTCAATCTATCCAACAATCAGAGAAACATCCCAACCCATAACATTCCTTTAATGAAGAAAATGTAGGTTAGTGGATGTTAATTTAATTATAAACACATATTTCAATGAATGAACTTCTGGAACGGTGCCACACTGCACTCTGCACCTTAGTGATGCATCATTCATTGATCCCATAACCTGTTTTGTCCTTTAATTGGATATCATGTGCAACAGTACAATGAAGCACTGAGGATGTATCTCTATATTAAAATACAGCACAACAGTCATGTTTATGTATGTTAAAATATATATAAACCCATGCATAGGCACAAACGTATATAAAATAAATAAATGTATATACAAACACTTGTGTAAAACTACAAAACCATTAAATGCTTAATAGTTATGCAATGAGTGTTTTAACAAGTTAGTTTATGACAGAAGAATTTTGAGTGTAAACATACATTTTTTACACACCATATTTATATTTATTTATATATTTACATATTTATTTGCATAAATTTCTATATAATAAAAGCTATAAAAAAAATGTGTTGAAATAAAAATGATCACAAAATAGAGGAGTGTTTATTTAAGAAGCTTATAGAAAATATCTTGTAGAAGTTTCAGAAATTATCAGTGCTACAAAACTTCCTCTCATTGAATAATTGCTACTAAATTTCTATTAAAAAAGGAAATTTTAATTGTTTTGTGGGTGGTCAAGTAGGTGAATATAAGATTTTTTATCAGTTACAACATTTCATCCATTTGAAAGATTTGATAGGTAGACATTTAATAATTGGTAGCCAGCCTATCAGTGAAGGGTGCATTTCCTTCTGAGTCAGTCACCAAGAATTTCAATTGAGTAATCACAAATGACTACATAGTAATATGTTTGATGAAAACCTCGATCAAATGACCCATTTTATTGTAAGGATCATGGCAGATCATAAATATTCCGACGGATACAAAATTTAACAAAAATCAAACTTTTGCCACACTTTGTGTACTACATAAAGATATATAATTAAAAAAAATTAAGAGATTATAAAGACAAGAGGACGTACCTTTTCCTTTTGTAGTTTTGACTCTTCCTTCTCTCTATGGCGTAGTTCAACCAAGAAGTCAGCAAACAATGATTCTCGTTCCCTTGTCTTATCAACATTTTTGAAACGTTCGTCTCTACCGTACTTGGTTGAAAAGTCACTGAATGATGATCTGAAAAAAAATACTTTTTTCTATTAATAACTTCACATAAACATTAAGTGACGTTCTTAAGCTGTGTTTAACATAGGTATTCTTTTGCTTCATGGACCAATAAACAGTAGACAATAAACAAAAATGTAGTCAATTCTTGCTACTTTGTTACAGTAGACCACTGTTTAACAAAACCAGCCTCTTGTTAAGAACAAGAATCAAATCTTACTAAACAAGCCTAAATAAATTTGTTCAATGAGATGAAAAAAAATAACAAAATCTGTTTATTCAGATATTTGGATAACAAACTAAAATAGTCAGCAAGATGTGCTCTATTTCCTTGTGTGACTTTTTAAACGTTCTAAAGAAAGCTTGTTTATAATTACATTACCTGAAGTGTGCATTACAATGTCTAGTGCACAATGTTTCAACGTTGAGTATTCTGAATGCATGTGTGGAGCAGAATTAATGTTTATTTAGCTTTTACTGTACTAGAAAATTCATGTACAGATGAATAAATAGCAAAAAGCTTTATGTCTTATTTTATCTCAAGCCACTGACTATAAATTAAAAATTGTTTTTGACTTTTTGAACAACAATTAATCTGATATCAATGAATTTTGAGAATACATTAAAGACAAAATATAATCTGACTTGCTGGTTAGCTTTGCCTCCTCCATTAGCTGTTTGAACAATTCCTTCTTCTCCTTCAACTTGTTTCTCTTTTCCTTCCTCTCTTCTTCAGCTCTCTCTTTTACATATTGTTCAAAGACTTGCTTTCTTTCCTGTTGAATTACGTTATTTTTATATTGCTATCATAACCCTGATTTTTATAAAATAAAAAAATTTAAAAAATTAATGATAGCAACCTTTGAGGCCAGCAGTAAATAACGAGGATCAAATACAATTTTGTGAAGTTCTTTTTCCCAGGTTGAGAAAGCTGACACCTATGAAAAAACACACACAACTATTATAAGATTTCAAAAACTCAACAATAAAAACTAACTAGTAGTTTAGTGGATATAAAACAAACACAAAAAGAAACAAGCAATTACATCAATGTCAACAAATGTATGTCACAATCTTTGTAATTACAGACAAAATTTAATGAACTTGAAAATTTCAATATTGATCTAACAGCTTTTTCAGTTAGTAGTTCTCTAAATTGTGTCATTCTTATTTCTATTGGAATTATGGCTCTCTCTTTTGCAGCTTTAACCTCAGCTTCAATTGCTGATTCCTTGCTTGCTCCAATCTTCTTTGTATCAACACTCACTATTATAACATCATCAGAATCCATCCTGTTGAATTTTCCATGCAAATATCATTAAAAATATAATTGAATTAAAAAAAAATAGCAACGCCTAATTAATCTGACAAATTATATTACTTTGCTTTTTTACTCTCTGGTTCATCTTCTGTTAGATCCAAAACTTTTTTCTTACCTGAATTTTAAAAGTTAATTAACGTTAACAATATTTAAATTAAATGAATAGGGCTGTTGCAAAAAAATTAAAGTGATATAAAAGTGCATTGTCCGTTAAGAAAGCTGAAGAATACTGAATCAATTCCTCCCGTTGATACCAAATTTTTATCAAACGCTTGGAAAACATGGATGAGGCGCTCCAGTCATGGCAATTTCAGAAAGCAATGAGAACATGGTAAAACCAAATAACACTAAATCCAAATAAAAGTACAACCGTAAGCAAATACATGAAAGATTGAGCAGACGATATAGAGGCCAAATAGTGAATGAATGATGAATGTAAATGAAACAAAATTGAAATTTATAAAAAGGACTAGTGGTGAAGGGAATGGTTTCATGTTATTGTTTTAACGTTGTTTCAGCATAAAGGGAACCATCAACTCAAGATTGTAAGGCTTTTTCCCAATGCATATTTGTGGTTAATTTATGAAATATTAATAAAGTGATAAAATATAGCAATTACTTTTTTTAAATATATGGCAAAATTTGAACAATAAAAAAGTTTACAACTGGAATATGAAACTAACCAGATGTTGCAATATTATTACTATTACCAGAAATATCAGGCGGACTTTGAACCAATTTATCGACATCCGGTCGGTTGTTCAACTCTGCTGGTCTCTCCCACAATGAAACTCTCTGACTCGGATTGTAAAAGAAGACTCGATTGTCGCCAGTCCAGACGACACACCTTTGAATGACAGGTTTACATTTGGATTTACCAAAACAATTCAAATATGAACATCATCAAGGAAATTTAATTAAAAAAAATTAATTTAGACAAACAAAAAAATTCAAGATTTGTATAATAAAATATTACCATGGTGTTCCAGAAATTGGTGTACTTGAAACAGGTTTTGACTTTTCAGCTGCTTTCTGTTCTTCAGTCATGCCATCATCTTTCTGAAGAATTATTTTCACATGAATCAATTGAATAAAATGACTATGTTTAAGAAAGATTCTAGTAAGAATAAAAAAAGGAATACCTTACCTTAGTTTGAGTTTCTTCTTTAGCAACTTTTTCATCAGATTCCGTTGTATCCATTTTAACTGGAGATTCATCCTTCTTTGTTTGTTCAGAATTATCAGCCACAACTGCAGGGGTGGCGGCTGTGGGTGGTTCAGATGTAACAGCAGCAGCGGTTGTACTACTTGCGATGTTAGTCTTGTTTGCTTCTGTGAATGACTGTAATTTGCTCATTATCTCTGCAAAATTGATGGCTATTGAGGTTGGAATGGAAGATGCCGTCACAATTTGGGATGCAGCCACGGGCACATTTTTGTTCACTTGATTGGAAGCTACAAAATTTTTGAATAAAAAATTTATGTTTGGCAAAAAGAAATTAGCTAATTTTGTGTCCAAAAAATATTATAAACAAAAAAAGAATACCTTCATAATCAAGCAAAACTTTCGGCTTCTCCCAGACAGATTCTGCTGTTCGACTGTTATAATAATATTGCTTACCTTCAGGAGTTTTGTGTTCTGACCATTCAGCAACTTCAGGAGGCTTAACCTAATTGTGTAATCAAATTATGTAAAGCATCAGAATCTTCAAATTTACATTGTATTGCAAGTTTCTGGAGCACCTGTATTTCTATTGTTACTTACAAAAACACTAATTGTGCCATGCTTTTTTGAACGAATGATGTTTTAATGCTCCTTGAAAACTGCAAACCATTTGAATGGACGTTAATGCCAAACAGGCTTCAAAAATCAATTTTTGCGCATTACTATTCACTAGAGTTCTTATGTATAGAATATTATTAATACCAAATTAAAACCAAGAACAAATTGAAAACAAAAATAAATGGAAATAATGATGCAAATTACCTGAACAACAGAAGGAGGTATGACACCAGGAGGGAAGAATGGAGGTGCGAATGGAAAACCTGGTAATATAAAATAAATTTAACGAAAAATACAATTAAATTTTTTAAGAATAAATAACCAAAAACTGATGGAATTGAAATTACAATTTTAAACTATGATTATCAAGTTATAAAAAATGTTTCATGAAAATCCATACAATAGCCATGTAAAACAGAATATGTCACATATACAAAAATCAAATTATTTTTATAAAATTTTATAAAAATTGAAATACAAATATTTATATCAAATGTAAAAATACAAAAACATACCGGGCCTCATCATGTTCTGCATAAAACTTAACATGTTTAAAGGATTACTGCTCTGCTGAAAAGAGGTAATATCTTTTTCACTGGATGCAATACTAGCATTCACAGCTGGACTGTTGCTCTGATTTGCTGGTAAAATTAAAAAACTTATAGCCAATATTTTGAAGTATTCAAACACCTTCATCTTTACATTCAAATATAAAAATTTGTCATGATTTTGATGCAACAGAAGTAAAGAAAATGAAAAAACCTTGAGCAATAGCCACTTGAGCAGCACCAAACTGAGCTGATGAAGGCTGAGAAACTGATGAGCCTAAACCAACATTAGCTGACTGTTGTGGAGCTTGTTGTTGGCTCATAGCCATTGATTCAAATTCTGCTTGTGAAACTATCTTAACATTTTCAGGCTTAGACCATGATGTTTCCCTCGTTTTGGCATTGTAGAAGTACGACTAAAACAAATTTGCAATTGATACTTAAGAAACTTGAATTTCAATACAAATTATCGCCATGAACAATGAAAAACAAACTAAACAAAAAACAAACCTTTCCATTAGCGGCTTTTGTTTCAACCCACAATTCTTGGTTAGGATCAACAAGATTGTTAAGTGGAAAATTACCCATATTTGAATTACCCGGATAAACTGGCGGCGGCATGCCAAAGTTGTGAGGAGCCATATTTGGTGCCATGGGGCCTCTCTGAAATTTTAATAATTAATAAAAATAAATGAAAAAAATACTCTTAAAATAAATATCCTATCTAACCATCAACTGATTATGAGCCATTCCCATTGGGGGTCTCATAGAATCCATTAGATTGACATTGTTTGGACCACCCATGTGATTGAATGATCCCGGTCGACCCATATTTTGCATACCCATAAGTGGTCCTCTCGGGGGTCCACCCATAGATCCTCTTCCCATTGAACCAAAACGACTGTTTGGATGACCAAAGTTATTGTCAAAGGATGGTGGATGGTTGAAAGGAGGACCCATATTTCGTGGAGGCATATTCGGAGGGCCTCTCATTAAAGGCATATTCGGAGGACCTCTCATCATAGGCATTCCTCGCATTCCTGAATTGGGTCCATGAAACCCAGGACCCATCATGGGACCACCAGAATTCATGTTATAAGCTGGGCCATTGAAACCTCTAAAAAATATGTTAAATAATAAAATAAGTTGATAAAAAATATAAAACAATCATATAAAAAATTATATATATAAATGTTTATATTTACATGAGTTAACAAAATTTACATATACATTTGTGCAAAGTTGTTACAGTTCATTAGAAAAAATATGTAGATAAAAGAGAGTTCACAATCCAGAATTGGACTGGATCTGTTTTAATTTGTGTTGTGTTTTCGTAAAAGAATTTGGCTAGAGGTTTACTTTTCCATAAACCACATTATTATCTTTTTAAAATAAATTATCTTTATCATTCTACGAAAAAAGTAATAATTCAAAGTAATAAATAACAAATATTGTAATGAAGACAGTCAAAAAGAAAAAATAAGTAATCATTTTGAAAAAGATGAGCCATTTTACACTAAACCAAAATGATCAAGACTGTAATAATTACGACCACTCTTTGATTTAATGAAAAATATGTGTACATATTCTTTTTAATACAAATATACATATATATATATACAAACATCATTGAAGATATATGCCCATTTTGCATTAATGACTTTCTTTAATGAACACTCAACAAGTCTGAATTTATTAAACTCGTATTTATTTATCCATATTAGCTGTGATACATTACAATTACTTGTTTTATTTTGTTTTATTTTTGTTTTATTTTTATTTTATTTTATTTTTTCATTTTATTTCATTTATTTTATCTTAATCCATTATATTTTTTCATAAATAGTCTATATTCCATTTTAATCTAATTTAGTTGTTTCATTTACGGATTCGTTTATTAAAATTTCTTATATATCATTATAAACTTAATAATTAATTTTGACAATTTTCCATATTCTTTCCACACATGTCTTCTTTTCACATTCAACTAACTTATTTACGTTTTATTTACATCATCCGATTTTAACAAATTTCACTGAACTAAATTTCAGTATTAATTTATTTGTTTTAATATTTAATTTAATACTATTTTACTAACTTTTTATATACATTTATATTTTTAACCATAAATTTAATTTGTACATGTTTTGCATTGTTTTCACTAACAAAGGTTTCTCGTTATTTTCTTAATAATTTTATTACACATTTAATATGCATTCTAATTTTATAAAAATATTTCATGCTATTCTTATTTTCATAGGCTCTGAAGATGGACTTCCCGAAACAGCGCTGTTAGCCTTACCATGTCTATTGTTTTAAATAAATACGAGTTTAATAAATTCAGACTTGTTGAGTGTTCATTAAAGAAAGTCATTAATGCAAAATGGGCATATATCTTCAATGATGTTTGTATTAAAGAAAACCTCGTTCCGAAATATATATATATATATATATATATATATATATATATATCTTATTTAAAATTTTTCGATCCAATAATTGAATGTATAGTGGCCTAACAAATAGTTATGACCCAATTATTATTTCAAAAATTAAATTATTAACTAAACTGTTTCTGATTGTTGATTGATTGATAATAATTTGCATTTGTATGATTTAATAGGGTACTTAATAAATCTAATAATACACGTGAGCAGTGCTTTTTTAGTTGAAAAAAATAGGTGCCTGTACTCAGTGGTGAATCTAGACAACTTTAGCAGGCAGAGCGCCTAAATTCTAAACAATTTTTAAACGTTGACCAAGGGAATTTTTGAAAAATATTTTTATGTTTTAATATTTCATCAAAAACACAACTTTTTTCGGTTAAAACAATGAGCTTTACTGACTTTTAATACAAATACTGAGGCATTTTAATAGTGTTAAATTACATAACTTTTAACTACCATTTGAACCTCTATGCAAACTAAATCACAACTGCGAAAGATGTTAATTGTCTGAAACAATTATTAAACACTTAAATTGTTAAAAGTGATAATATTTTCTCCATGTTTAAAAAGGTGTTGATATGCAGTACTGGTGCATATCATCAGAAAAAAAGTAAACGAACATTCAGTTTTGTAAGCTCATGTCAAAAAATAAAATGAATAATAAATTAAATGTTTTTAAGAAACAAAAAATAATTTAAAGTTTATACTGATATTCCCCATTAATTATGGGTTGTTTAGTGTCAGGGTTAGAGAATGTTCATTGACTTTAGAGTTTGGACAAAAAATAAAATTTGAAATTAATTTATAAACAAAATCAATCAATCTTTGTTTAGAGTCTAGAGACCCAGTTCTGGAGTAGGACAAAACATAATAAAATAAAAAGAAACAGCAACAATTTTATTAACCTTGGTCTTTGAGATCTCAAAAGAGGTACTTTTTCAAATGGAAATCTCTGATCTGAAGCATGCATCAAATGGGATTCATCATCCAAATCCAAATTGGATGCATCATGCTCTTCATCACCATCCAAATGCTCTTCATTTGTTTTTTCCAGCTTTTCATCAAGATTAATTTTATCATTTACATTTTCATGACAACCCTCTTCCCCTTCATGATGGAAGTGGGAATTGTTATTAAGCGCGGGTTCCTCGTTCATAGCTTCCTCGTCTTCTGGATTGTAAAGATTAGCATTAGCGTTATTGCCGTTAGTGACATCAACTTTCCGAACTTCGGAACCTATTTCTAAAATTTCAGAATTTTGTTTTACATCAACGGTGTCAGTGAAATTTTCTTGCATTTTTTCACGTATATCATTTGATTCCGTGCAATCAAGATTATGACTGCGATCGTCGCCGTCGCCTTCGATATCCATGTCGGCCATGCTAGATCAAATTCGTATCTTTATAAGCTATGCATAGACAAATAATAACTAAATAAAGATAATAAATCAATAAACAATTTTATTGACAATGATATTTGAGGCAATTGACAACTAAGGATATGCAATATAACGGTATTATATTAATATAATTATATTAAATATATATTAATATAATAATTATTATCTCATTTATATGTGTATAAATTACATAAGTTTTTTTCTGATTTTTGTTGAACTAAATATTAAAAACTTAAATATTATCGTCATGGCTAAATCTCATTCTGCGGAGTCATTTGATAATATGATCTCTAAAGTTTTAGAAAAATCCAATGATAATGTGATGAAACTAATTGACAAGTTAATGGACAGATCAAATGAAAGTCTTGAAAAAATAATTATTCTGTCCAACAACAACCTGGAAAAACTGTTTGACAAATTCGACTCAAATGTTACAAAATTAATTGAAAAGTCAAATGAAAATGTGAGAAAATCATTGGCTCATTCAGAAAATATATTGAGTAAACTTTTCGAATCAACTGTCATTCGTATGGAGGCTCTCGGCAACAGTTTCGAGCAAGCAGTCAAAAGTATGTCGGAGGCCGTAACTGAGTCAATGGGCCAACTTCTTACAACAGTGGCTGCTCTGAGTACCAGTGTTTCAGAGTGCCAAAAACAGGTCTTAAAAATGAATGAAACTCCCTTGATTGAATCAATGACCAGGGCCCTATGGGCGGTTGATCAGGAGCGTAAAGACGAGGAACGACGAGCCAGCAATGTCATTATCTCTGGCATGGATATGCAGCCCGGAATCAACGATGAAGACGCTGTTTCTACCATATGCGAGAATTATCTGACACTTAAACCGCAGATTGTCAAAACACGTCGAATCAACAACAAAAAGGTCTGTGTAACTCTATCAAGTCCTCAAACAGTTGATGACTTGATATCATCATCAAAACTATTGCGTTCATCGCCGAACACCAAACATATCTTCATCAACCATGACCTTTCAAAACGACAAGCCGAGCAGGCCTTTCTTAAACGCCAGGAACGACGTCTTGCAAGACCAAATCAGATATCCAGCGGCGTGCAGCCCTTTCGTTCCACGTAATATGAACCGGACACTTCGTATGTCTCTAGCAAATGTTAGAAGTTTGCAGAATAAAAAGAATGACCTTAATTTATTTTTGTCAGAATACGACCCTGACATTTTTTCTGTTATTGAAACATGGCTTTCACCAGAAGATCGTGATGAGTTAATACTACCTCCTGGTTTTTGTTTTGTTAGAAAAGACCGTGGAACACGTGGTGGTGGAGTGGCTTTTGTCATTAAAAGCTCGGTTCATTACAAGGTCGTGAAAACACCAACAAAATACTCTCACATCGAAATAATCTCAATTGATGTTTTTTCTTCATCGACAACATATCGTTTCATCTCCTACTACCGCAGTGGTGGATTTGACAATTTGGCTGTCGACTATGCCATTGATAGCACACAATGCATCACAATGCTATGCAACGGTAATGTTAACTGCCTACTGGGCGATTTCAACCTACCGCTTATTGATTGGAATAACTATTCATCGCCAGATAACGCAATTTATAATTGTTTCATTGAACTTTTTAACGATCTTGGCCTGCATCAACTGGTGGACCAACCTACACGAGGTCAGAACATTTTGGACCTGGTTCTTTCTGACGATGCCAGCTTACTAGCCGAACTGGAAGTTTCCTGCCCATTTGCTTCAAGTGATCATTGCTGTGTTAATTTTACAATCAACTGTTTTAGCAACAATTCGACCAACAACAATCCCCACAACAGAACATTTTTTTACGATTTCAACAGAGCAAACTACACTGTCCTGAATGATTATTTGTCAACAATAGATTGGGATTGCCATTTTCAATATTGTTTTGATGTTAATGCCTGTCGGAATATATTCGAACAAATAATCAACCATGCCATTTCAACCTTTGTTCCTTTGATTGGTCGGAATAGTTTACCGCCCAAGCGTTCAGTACCCAAGCCACTTCGTCAATCCTACCAAGTCAAACTCCATTTTTGGAAAAAATGGAAACGAAGTTCAAATTCAGAGGACAGAGATCTCTACCTATCTACGTCTAAAAAATGTTCCAATTTAGCAAATATTTATCGCATGACTAGAGAAAACAACCTATTGTCGAAAGGAAATGTTAGAAGTTTTTATCAATATATTAATAACAGATTATTTTCCAAACCTCAAGTTTCCAGCTTAAAAATTGATAATAACAATACATCCAGTGACCCGATAGTTATGGCAAACACCTTCAATAGTTATTTTGCGTCAGTATTCACAATTGATGACGGAATACCTAGTACTCTACCTTCCCGTACTACAAAAACAATTGACGACATCTGTTTTACTCCTCATTCAGTTTATCTAGCTCTACGCAGTTTGAAAAATTCACACTCATCTGGTCCTGATAATATTCCCAATATCCTTCTCAAAAGGTGTGCTTCAAGTTTAGCTGTTACTCTGTGTCATATTTTTGATACATCCTTTAAGAATGGGCTTCTACCCACTATATGGAAGACTGCTATCGTTACTCCTATTCACAAAAAAGGACCAACTAATTACCCTAGCAACTACAGACCTATATCGCTAACATGTTCGTGTTGTAGAGTCATGGAAAAAATTATTAACGGCAGTCTCCGGAATTATTTGTTAGACAATAATTTAATATCTTTCTTTCAACATGGATTTTTGCCTGCCAGATCAACTTCCTCTAACATCATCAAATTTGTTAGTGATTCTTTGTCGATCCGTCAAACAAAAGAAAGTTGCGATTCAGTTTATCTCGATTTTCAAAAAGCATTCGACTCAGTTTCACATGCCAAGTTGATTTGCAAATTACAGGCTTGCGGTGTAACTGGCAAATTATGTAGCTGGTTGACTGATTTTTTACATGAGCGATCTCAATTTGTTCAAATTCTTAACAAATCATCTAGTTCTACAGCTGTAACCAGTGGTGTTCCCCAAGGAAGTGTCCTTGGGCCAACTCTTTTTCTCATATTCGTCAACGATATAGATGACTGCATTTCATCATGCCCTGTTTCTATGCTGCTTTTTGCGGACGACATCAAATTATACGCCCGATCATCTAACTCTATTCAACTTCAACGGTCAATCAACAATATCGTATCATGGAGTAACAAATGGCAACTGCCACTGTCCCCTAACAAATGCTCAACTTGTTCCTTCATTCCATCAAGAAATACTACAGTTACAAATCAATACACGATTGATCACCATGTTTTAACACCTAATGAGTGTTTTAAAGATCTTGGCGTAATAATTGACAAACAACTTAACTTCAATCGGCATATCAATGACATCACGCACAAGGCATCAACACGAGCTCGGCTTTTAATTAAATGTTTTACATCAAGAGACAAAAACCTACTAATTAAAGCTTATTGTACCTATGCTCGTCCCTTGTTGGAATATTGTTCTCCTGTCTGGAATCCTCATTATCGATATCAGCTGATGAAGATCGAAAGTGTTCAGAGAAGATTTACTAAAGCCATCCCCTCAATTCGCCATCTTCCATACCTATCACGTTTAAACTCAGTTGGCTTGCAAACGTTAGAACATCGTAGATTGATTTTCGACCTGTGTTTTTTATTCAAAATATTGAACAACATCATCAACTCCGATCTGATTGATCAATTTACCCCGTCGTCATATCTATCAACTCGAGGTCATCACCGTAGACTGCACGAATCCAATTCTAATAACAACACAACAAAATACTTTTTTTGCAACAGGATAGTTAAAATTTGGAATGCACTGCCTGAGGAAGTAGTTTCCTCACCTTCATATGCCATTTTTAAAACGAAACTACTTACTGTTGACCTTAGAAATTTTTTGCAGATTAAATAACTTAATAACTATCCATGTTTATTGTTTGTATTTTTCTGATTATGGTCTCCATATTATGCAAAACCTGTCATTTCTTTCTTTTTCGAGATACATTTTTCTTTTACTCTTTGATATATTATAAATTATATAATATTTCAAACATTTAACACAATTATGCTTTCCATATATTGTTCAACTTGTCTTTTTACACTGTATTATAGGAATCTCGTGTTGTGTTCTATTGGAATTAAATGCTGTATATATGTGTTTTTGTGTGTGTGTGTGTATGTATATATATTTTTAGCTGTTCATATTTAATTCACTGTTTATGACCTTGACCATACTTGTTATTTTTTAACTTTGCTCATTAATGATTAGCTGAATGATAATGACGATGTGACTGGTAGTTATTTCATTATTTTGGTTGTTTTCATTATATTTCTGCTTCACTGTTACGATTAATTAGTTATTGAATCTTCTTTTTTTTTTCTTTTTTTTTCACTGACTGACGTTTATTATATTTGAAGAATTGTTGATTTTTTCCCTGACTGGGTAAGCGGCATGTCAATGCCCTCTGGTCAGTTGGGTCAAATAAATAAAATAAATAAAAAAATAAAATAAACCACACAGAAAGAATTTGCTTTAGTTATCTACAATTTCTGATTCTTAGCTTCCAAAAAGTTTATTATTGTAAAAATACAATAAAGCAATACCAAAAAAATGTCATAGTCAACTCTCTAGCCCATTAAATTTTTCAAAAAGCATCACATTTTGCAACATGAGAAGAATTTGATCGCTAACGTGTTATACACCTAGAGCCTTACGCGGATAGCTGCAAAACGACTTTTAGCTCTGGTACCGCACACGCAGTTGAGAATAACAAAGTCCTAAATCTTTGCAGATTTTGCAGTTTGCGGCTTTTGCTCATGCGTTTTGCCGCGAATGCGGTTTCAACTATTTATTTTTTAAACCACCTGCACAATTGAGTTTTGTCACATTTGTTTAATGGTTGATCCGGCTCTGCAGTTCAGTGATGAATATTGTAATAAAGTTTACTCTCTATGGTTGTAAGGTACACTAATGTTTGATTATTTATTTATAAGTCACAAGGGTAATTCATTCATACTTGTTCGTGCCTGAAATGTTGTTTACGTACAGTAAGCGCATATAAATATTTAATTCAATGTACATGCAATATAAATGCACGTATAGATTACGCCAAGCGTCATATATGTAGAATATAATTTGTACTACGTGGTTGTGGACATCATGGAATTATATAACTGGAAGCGCCCTACCAGCGTTTTAACATTGAAAATTTTTTTCAACGGGCAAGTTTCTAAAAATTAATTATTCATGAGCATTTTGGTTTATTTTTAGAAAAATCTGAGATATAATTAGAAAAAATCTTGGCCTTCCCGAAGTTATGTTAATGACTCTTTGCCGATCTGCATTCAGTTCGTTAGTTAAAATTTATTTCGTTTTCAACATTCCGTGAAGTTTTAGGTTAATTTATGAGGTTTATATAACCACCGTATTTAATGTTTAATCGTTAAATGGATATTGCCATTTTTTGATGCATCAGAAAAATCGAAGATTTATAATAAGTTCGTTAGCGATCCACATTTTCTGAAATAAAGATTTCTTCATTCATTCTCCCAGCACCCACGAATCACGATGATGATCATTTACTTCATATCATTTCATTAGAGTAAGAATCATTCCTAAATTAAATTAGATTCTAATTTAGAATCTAGAAAACGAAAAGAAGTCGGTAAAAATTTTATTGTAAAAATTAAAAATGAAATGTTATTAATATTTAAAAAATATAACTCATAATCAATTTATAATATTGTTATAATATAAATAAATTAATCAACTAATAATTTTTAAATTAAGATGTAATTCCTGTGCATATGTCCTCAACTAGAATCTTTCAACACTCCAAAGCTTACAATTCAAAGGAATAATTACTTTCAATATCACATACCCAAACCAAATTTAATCACACAGAAGAAGTTTTTAAAATTTATTTTGGTAGTAAAAGCAAACAACTTTTTTTCTGTTTAAATGTTATGATTTATAATTTTATATTATTTATTAATATATTATATTTTATTATATATTATAATTTATTTTATATTATATTTATATATATTAAATAAATTATATATATATATTTATATATATTTATATTATTATATTTATTATAATTATATATATATTATTATATTTATATATATTAAATAAATTATATAATTCAAGTTAAAATCAAATTCTTTAACTATTTCAACTGTAATTGACATTATTAATATATTAAATAAATAATAATAGTTTCTTTAATAACATCAAATTCATTATGCTATTAATTTAAAACGATCAACTGTTAATTTTTAATAGAATAGGTATGTTTAATAATTTTTAGTTTAACATTACTATTTATAAAATAACCCTGAAGATGCTAGATCATGAGAGTGTATATTATTATATTTATGTGTAAATTGTTATATTTCTTGTTTGTTGATTATAAAACATCTATTTTGCTATAATTAGTGATGAGTCAAGTTAGATCAGTCTTACCTTTTTTATTTCTGGATTTTGGTTTTGTTTATTTGTTGTATAACTGCAAAATGTTTGATTTACATAATTATAAATTTATCTATCAAAACTTTTAAAAAGTGAAACATACACACACACACACATATATATTATATACATAAAAGATATACATAAAAGATAAAAACAAAGGTTGTAGAATTTGCTTCTGATGTAGTCTATTAGAAGCACTGTACAAATTCAATAAAACAATTGATTTAATAAATTTAAATTGTATAATTTTTGCCGCAGCTTATTATTTAATTTACTTTTATTAAAACTGCATGTTGATAGAAAACTCTTTAGTTAAGTTAAAAAGTCTTAATGTTGTATATGATGTTATTATTTTTTTTATTAATTCATAATAGTGGTTTGCATTCTGTACATCATTGAAATGATTTTCCATGTTAAATAAATCTTCGTTGACACATTGTAGGTGTATGTTGCTTTCAATTACAAGTTTTTTCTTAAAACAATAATTATTTATTTTTAATAATCTTTCTGATTCTTGGCAGATCTGAAAATCATTAAAATTTATTGCTTTTACCAGAAAATAAATAAATGTATCATTTTTATTTTAATACTCCTTTTCAGGGATATGTCAATTGCCCATTGTCTTTTAGTATGATGAGATGATTTGATGATTCGCTAAATATGTTTCTTCTGGATGAAATCAAGCATTTTCTGCATATTTGTTGGGATTTGTAACAGCATATTAATGCAAAATTTTAAATGAATTTTGGAGAGGTTTACATTAGAAGTAAAAAAAAACCTGCATTCTGCGCATGAGATGGTCGATGTTATTGACTTCACCACCCATCCTATAATCTTGAAAGCTCCAAATTTAAATGAAATGAATACAACTGATCACCTAATTGGCGCAAAAACTTGATGGCAAAGAAAACAACGTCCTACCTCAGGGGAACTGAGTCTCTGGACGCTAAACTAAGATTGATTGATTTTGGCTATCAGTATACATTTCTTTATATATACTAGTTCATAGAAAATCATGATCAACAAAATTTTACTTGTTCAATGTTCTCGGGTGTGGCAGTGTTAATCCACTTTTTCTTAAAAATTGGTATGCACGAGGACCAGTCTTGTAACTATCATCATATACTTTGTTAACTCTTTTAAATGGTATGAGTTTTTTATCTAGAAGCAAAAATAAACAAAAAGTTAGTCAAAATTTCAATTCATTTTGCTATGGTTATATAGCATAAAACCTTTGTATGTAGCTAATTCATTTTTTAATTTATTGCATTCACTCATAAGTTTTCTTATTGTTGCCTGCAGCAGTGTGATTCTGGACTTATAATACTTTGATTGCCTTTGCTGTTGCTTAATGAGATGGGCATCCATTGAGCAAAACGTCTAAAAATGGTTTTAAATTGAAAGTAAATAGCTGCATTTATATATCCCAATAAAGTAATAAAACTCTTTATATTCTGTATTTCTTATGACAAAAAGCCATTTTAACAAAGGCATCCTAATAATAATAATAAACCCATAATACAAAAAAAAACATATTTTCCATTAGAATCAAAATTAGCATTTTATAAAATGTAATAAGAAAATGACCAAATCCTTATCGTTTTATTTGTTAAATATCTGATAGTAAGCCGGCAAATGCCAATGTTATTGTATTGTATATTAATATTTGGTTTGAATTAATCAATATTGCTTCAGCAATCCTTTGTTTATTATATATAAATACTAAATTAATTGCCTCAGTTTGTGTTGTCTTGGTTTTTGCCTTTTCAAATACCACACCAGGAAATACTGTTGGGTAGGCATCTTTCTAACTTTTTTATTTGACTTTGAAAAGGATTTTGAATCAAAATGTTTACTACATATATATGATCTTTTTTTTTCAAAACCTCTACACCTGCCATTCAATGCATTGATCCACTGACTTTTTATAGGTGATTTTTGAGGAATGCTGTAATGCATATTGCATTTTGTCAAAAATGAATTATTGAAATTTATATCTATTAATCCATGGAGAGAGGTCAAGTGAATCATAAAATATGCAAATGATATAAAAATATTATTAAGATCATATTATTACCTGTGCATAGATATATTTTGGTCTTTATATGTCCCATTACAATTTTTTACTATACACTTTAATGGCATTTTTAATTTAATAAAAGATAGAAATTATATTCAAAAACTAACTTACTGCTTATCGTCTGCTCAATTCATTCCAAAGATCAGAAATTTTCAGGTAGCATATCCAAAAAAATGTATACAATTATTTGATTCAATAGCAATATTTATTATAATTGAAAAAATATATTGATTATATTAAAATTTAAAGTAACATCAATATGGTATTCCACATTACTATTTTAATTAATAATAATAAAATAAAAAGATTTATGTGGCTTGTTATCTAGTTCTAATTAATTAACCAATTATTTGTTGTTGATAAAACAAGAAAATTTCGATGCCAGTACAAACGTCAATTTTTTAAAGTACACGAACGAACATACCGACATTGAAATTTTTGAGTTTTTTTTAACATTAATTTATTAGACAGTTTAAAAAATAAAAAGTCAAAAATTCAAAATAAAAATACAAAAAAGCCTCTCTTCTACTAGTATGAGTCTAGTTTTTCCTGGCACAATGTAACATTTGTAAAACTTTTAAGAAAGTGACATTTATAAAATCAAAATGGATCAAAATTCAGTTAAATTATTAAGTTAAAAATCGATTAAAACTGCCATAGAATAATTTCAGCAGTAAAAAATGTTTACAAGAATTTGCCGCCGGTAGCACAAGAACAGGGAAGAAGCTAAATATAGATTGGAAAACTGAAAAACCCATTGACAATTTGGTGCTAAAAAAGTTTGCTTCTAAGCTTCCTGACCTTGAGAAGAAGGTCAACACTATAAAGCCATTCTTATATATAATTTAATGGTGGACATCATTGTCTTATCGCAACGTTTATATATATATATATATATATATATATATATATATATATATATATATATATATATATATATATATATATATATATATATATATATATATATATATATATATATATATATATATATATATATATATATATATATATATATATATATATATATATATATATATATATATATATATATATATATATATATATATATAGAACATTATATATGTTATATAACATGATATATTTTAAATATGTTCATCTAAATAATATGAAATAATGGATATTAGCTGTTGTAGAAATTGTTTAAATATCTATGGGCCAATGTTTCAGACCGATCGTTACTTTTTAAGATCTCATCGCGCATTCCAGATCAGACGCTCACTGCTCACTTGCTTTTCGTTACTTTTTGGTTCGATCTACGCGTCTTGCTCATATGTTAAGAATAGTTAATTCGAACGATTTTTTAAAATATTCATTTTTGTGTATTGATATTTAAATCTAATTATCCAATATTTGTCCATCAAATCATTTATTTTGATACGAATTTATTGAATTAGATTAGATTAGTCGTAAGTTTATTTTTTATTCTTAATGAGTTTCAACAATTGAATTGAATTCAGTTACTTTACTACTTTTTCTTTTACTAAATAAAGTTTACTTACTGGTTAATATACGCTATACGGTCGTCGCATTTGTTATAAATAAAATAA
Source organism: Helobdella robusta (assembly GCF_000326865.2). Lineage (NCBI taxonomy): Eukaryota > Metazoa > Annelida > Clitellata > Rhynchobdellida > Glossiphoniidae > Helobdella > Helobdella robusta. The sequence goes on along the minus strand of NW_008703718.1, from coordinate 660,862 downwards.
ATACATTAGAGCCGCCGGCTGATACGCCCACTTTTGATCATGGGGGATGGGCCAGCTGAATGCAACATTAAAGTTATCTGTCGAGTCAGACCTTTAAATGATTTAGAAGAAAGAGCTGGCAGTAAATTTATAATAAAATTCCTCTCTGAAGATGCCATTGCTATTGCCGTTAGTTTTGTTTGATTTATATGAATTTCATCACTGACATTGTTTTTTATCTGTTCATTGAACCATTCAATTATTAAATTAAGTCTTATGTGAATTAAATATTAAATAATTAAAAAACAGGGTAAAAATTTTACTTATGATAAAGTATTTAAACCTGATGTAACACAAGAAGATGTTTATAATGTTGTGGCTAAACCTATTGTGAAAGGTTGTAGAATACTTTTTACACACCATTAGCATTTGTCCTTAATTAAATATTAAAATTAAACTGAACGTTTGACATCAATAATTGAGTTTTCTTTGTTAAGATGTTTTATCTGGTTACAATGGAACCATATTTGCTTATGGTCAAACTGCAAGTGGCAAGACTCACACTATGGAGGTTGTTTCAAGATATTTCTTAGGATACACAAAATATATTATTAAATCTCAAACAAATTTATTATGTTTCTTTCAGGGTGAAATTGGAAATGCTAAAAAGTTAGGTATAATACCTAGAATTATAGCTGACATTTTTGGATATATTTACCAAATGAATGAAAACATCGAATTTCATATAAAGGTTCTGTTATTCAGATGTTTCTTTATAAATTTATAAAATATAATTCTTTTTTTTTAAATTTAGGTGTCTTATTTTGAAATATACATGGATAAAATTAGAGACCTATTGGATAGTAAGTCTAAATTTATCAAATTTGTAAATCATTCCATGCCATTTTTCTTTTGTTTTCACATTTAATTTTTCATTTGAACAATGTTTTCACATTTCATTAATTTATTTTCAGTTGTTTTCTTATGAGATGATTTCAATTATAGTTTTTTTTATTTTTCATTAGTAAATGTTTAATATATTTTGATTAAAGTCATTATGTTATTGTTGTTTTTAGTTATGTTATTATTAAGTTTTTTTTTTAATTTTCTTAGTTACACAAACGAATCTGTCTGTTCATGAAGACAAAAACCGAGTACCCTATGTTAAAGTAAATCCTTTTTCATAGCATTTGTTACATTATTTTTTCATTCGCATATTTGATTGATATATAATTAAATAATCTTAATGGAAGAAAAAAATTTGTAGGGAGCAACTGAGAGGTTTGTTGCAAGTCCAGAAGAAGTGTTCGAGGTCATTGAAGAGGGAAAATCCAACAGGCATGTCGCTGTTACAAGTTAGATTCCGTTTATATAAGTATATATATATATATATATATATATATATATATATATATATTATATATATCAAAATGTATGCATGCTTGTACCTATGTCTGTGTTCTTTGATATTTGTGGTTTGTTACAAAACAACAAAATTTTTTAAAAATAAAATTTTTAATGAGTGATCATGAGAAAACAGACAAATATTAATTTATGTTTTCTTATAATAATTAAAACATTTTTTATCATATTCTAATTATTTATTTATTTATTCAATGCTCCCATAACAATTCAACTTTGATTTGCATTTGTGTCCATTGATTATTGTTTCAAATGGCACTCAACTAACCTACACTCTTATTAGACCAAGATGTGTAGTTGGATTGAAAATTGATATTTGTACATGTAAGATTTTTACTTGTTTCAAACATCTGTACATGCTATGTACATTATAAACTACAATCTCTTTCTTTGTACGCTTTTAAATTATTTAAATTTTTTTTCAAACTTTAACTAATAGAATATCAGTCAATTAAAAAATTGATCCAATTGTTGTCAACTAATAATAAATATTAAACTGACATAAAAGAAATTAGAAAAAATTGTAATTAAGAAAAATACATGAGCTTTTTTTTAAATGTTGGCATTTATAAATGTAGAAAGATTTGTGTATTCTTAGCAAGTTTATAAAATCATTTTAATTTTTGAAGTTCTGCATTTAAAAAAATTCAACATCAAATCATAAAAAATTCAATTGTTAAAAATTTAAAACCTTATAATGAAAAATATTATAATTAATCATATTGATTTCTGTGTACATGAGGCAAGTATTTGAGATGCTTGTTGCATCGTGCATACACTGCTCAGGTGCAGCACATTGTGTTATTGATTGCCAACATGTGATTCTTTATTAATCACCATGTTTCTATTCGTACAGTGTTTTTTCTTCTACATTATTTTATTGATTTTTTTTTATTCAGTATTGTTATTGACTCTATGTGCATAATGGATGCTTCTACACCACTGTAAAATCTATCTATGTATTCGTTAAATAAAGATTTTTGTTTGTAATGTATTACTATTTATTATCAAAATATTTATTTAAGTATAACATTATATTTAAGTATTGACAATTTATCTTCAGATTTTTTCTCTACCAAGATCATAAATTTATTTTTTTCATTGTCTTCCATAATTTCTGAACATCTTGTATTTCCTATTATTTTTATTTTTAATTCAAAAAACCAATTCATCTACATATTTTTAAGGTCTCATATAAGCTTACATGCTTCTTAATTGTCATTTGTTTTGTGATGTCTTTTCTGGTTAGTCTCCAATAATGCCAAATTTTCATTTGTTTTTTCTGCTTCAAAGTTCTTCTTTTATAGTTATATTCAACCGAGATTTGATTTATGTGTGTGAGGACCTTTTACTCAGTTCTTTGTTTCCATTATAAAATTATAGATGTGGCAACCAAAGTCTGTCTCAATATTCTCTGTAAAAGGTGGTTCATATATTATTGACAGCGATATTAGCAAATTTAAAAAACATGCTGGGAATGTAGCTTTTGAATCTTGAAAGATTAATCAGAGTGTACATAATAAAGATGCTTAGGTAGTGGAAGGGATCATTCATGCGATCTTGATAAGTTTTCAAATTTGAGTGTCATCCAAATGTTTTGATATTATTGATATTATGTTTTAAACTTTTAAAAATGTTTATGTAAATTATGTTGAACAGATATGAATGAACATTCATCTAGAAGTCATAGTGTATTTTTAATAAATGTCAAGCAAGTTAACATAGAAACTGACAAAAAATTGAGTGGAAAGTTGTATCTTGTGGACTTGGCAGGCAGTGAAAAGGTTTTTTATATTTACTCTTTTTTAATTTTTCAATAGTTTTCCCATCTCTCTAATCTTTCCAATCAAATTTAATCATAAACTGATGGTCAGTTAATGTTAAGTTGGTCAGCCTTTAAGTACTATTATGTAAATTATGTTGAATTATGTGAATTAATTCACGAAAAGACTTAAATTGCCTACATTATGGACTGTGTTTTAATTGCATAAAAATGTGAATGATAATTTTATTATTACACTTGCAGGTGAGCAAAACTGGTGCAGAGGGATCAGTTTTAGATGAAGCCAAAAATATCAACAAATCTCTGTCAGCCTTGGGCAATGTCATTGCTGCTTTAGCTGATAATGCCGTTAGTTTTTCATTTTTCTTTTTGGTTTATAAGATGTTATTTTTCAAATTTATTATGTTAATCACTGATCAATTAATTGATTTGATTGATATTATTTACATGATAATATCACTTGTTTTAAACTTTTCACAGCTTTTCTTTATTTTTACCACTTTTAACAAATTGAAATGATCACATTATTTGTGAAAAAGTTTGAAACTGAAGTCTTATGGTTTAAGCATTTTAATTTACACATGAATACAGGGTTTCATACCGTACAGAGATAGTAAGTTGACGAGAATATTGCAAGAAAGTTTAGGAGGCAATGCACGAACGACGATGGTCATATGTTGCTCTCCAGCATCGTTCAATGAATCTGAAACTAAATCAACACTTTTGTTTGGATCAAGGCTAGTGGGTTGCTTATTAAAAAGTGATAAATGATACTAATTGTTAATGAGATTAATGAGACAATTATTTATAAATATTTCACGAGAATATTTCACAACTTAGGGCCAAGACAATTAAGAATAATGTAATGATCAATGAAGAATTAACGGCTGAGGAATGGAAGAGGCGATATGAAAAAGAAAGAGAAAAGAACATGAAACTGAAACTTCTTATTGAAAAGTATGAGTCCGAGTTATCAAGATGGAGAACTGGTTAGTTTAATATCTATCAGTTTAACTATTTACTATTACATACTTATCAAGTTTTTTCATTGAGAAATCCTTTGCCAAGTTTATCTTTTAGTCCTGCTACTTCCATGATTTTCTGTTCATCATATGTGCTTATGTTTGTTTTTACTTTCATGCTGTTACATTTTTAATATTCTTGTACACTTTTTTCAAACCAAAATATTCAGTGTTTTTTGCATTGTCCAATTAATTTTTGCCAACAAACCATTTGCAATTTATAGCTCACTACTATTAACGAGACTTTTTGTATAATCAAATTTTCTAAATCAGATCTCATTTACATTTTGAAACTTTCATTTTATGGATGTTTTGGCATTGTATTCCTTATGCTTCTCATCTTTAATTTTTATTGTTTTGTGTAAAGGTTTTGCTATTAAACTATTTTTTTCAAATATGTTTTTCTATATAGTTTTTTTACTACTATTTTCAACTTTTATTCCAGGTGAGACAGTTCCTGAAGATGAAAGATTAGCATTGAAAGATGTGATGAGTGATTCGTCAGCAAACGTTGCTTCATATGTTGTAGCTAAAAATGCTGGCTTAGGATCTATGGATTCTATGAGATGGGAGGAGGAGAAGATGAAATTATATCAACAGCTTGATGATAAAGTTCGATACATTTTGTTTGCTGTCATGGCTGTTATACAATATTTACAAGAATTTATAAAAAGTTGAGCTTTTAATTGTTGTGAAATATTTCCTAATTGATTTATATTTGCTCTCCAGCAAAATTCTATGACTTTAAACTAATAACTCTTTGAAATGGTTGTCATTGTTAGAAATGTAAAAACAACAGATTGAAATTATGCCAAATGTTTTATTTATTTTAATTTTTTATGCATCAGGATGAAGAGTTGAATGCTCAGTTCGAAATGGTTGAAAAATACAAAGAACAATTAGCCGAAGCTGAAGATCAGATCAAATCGCTGATCAAAGATCGAGATACCTCAATTGGTGAAATATCCAGATTGCAGAGTGAAAAAGAGTCATCTAACATTGAAATTAAAGAAGTTTTCCAAGCACTGAGTGAGTTAGCTCAAAATTATGATCAAAAGTTATCTGAAAGTGCAAGAAAGAAAGAAGAAATTGATAGTTTGGTTGAGGAACTAGAAAAGAAAAAGGTTATAAATAACTAATTCAATAATTATTTACCGCTTTATTAATGAATGATCAATGCACGAATGTGATTTCTAATATACATAATTTTTTAAGAAACCTGCCTTTGCTGGCAACAAAACATTTCTTGAGAATAAAGATGAACGTTTTATCAAGACCATGGTCATGCAAAGTCCTTACTTAAGTGTAAGGTTCAAAGTTGAAATCGTGGATGTTGCTTAATAAATTATCTAAGCAATGTCATTAAGTAATTAAAACTCTAAAAATTGTTAACTTATTTAAACAGTGTAGAAAAAAATATTCTTGAAAACAAAAGATTTAAAAGTAAAGGGATGTGGTAATGTTTAACTTTCCTTGCAATAACATGGGTAATCTATTTTTGAAAAGTTTGGGAATAATTTGAGAAAATCACTGAAGAGGTACTGAATGAAAATATTGGCAAGGCGTTTTAATTTATTTTAAAATGAAAATAGGTCCTGCAATGCTTTGTAGTAATAGGATATGCAATACAATACAATACACAATACAATATTTTATTCGACCTCAACGAAAAATAAAGGTACAGGACTACTGTAGGGAGTCTTTAAGAGACTCATCGTGCACAGTAACCTTAATAGAAAATAATCCAAATTAACATGAAAATGTAATGTCATCAAGAGAAAAAGTAAAAATTTTAACAAATATGATAATGATTGTGGATCAGTTGAAAATTTTTAAGTTAACAAGAATGTTAAATAGAATAGAATCATTTGGAACATAGTCACATTCGAAATTTTGTGTACATAAATACCCAATAAATAAACAAACAAACGTAATGTAATCATATAAATATATACAAAATAAACAAAAGCTTACATATTGTGTTTTAGATATATATTCCCAAAACATGCATGAGTACATGTTCCAGGCATCATCGTACAATGGATATCGAGAATTAAAAATACTAAACTTACGGTATAATACAATTCAGTCATTAAACAAGATAAATACTATGTCATAACTCATTTGTTCATACCCATTCATTCCCATATATGCACATATGCAAAAACCATCAACCCATATTCATACTCACACATGCTCCATCCATATCCACGCATACTCATTCTTATACTGAAACAAAACCCACACATACCCATTTAACGCGAATGGCTAGGGCACTGTATGCTTTCAATATTGACAAACATGTTTTATCAATAAAGGTTATAGATACAATGGGCAGTTTACTGTGCTATCCAATATATTTATCCTTAAACTAAGAAAAACAATGTCAAAATGTCACATTGGGTTATAAACTTTGTTAATATTAATTTTAACAATAATCAATAATTAATTTTCTACAGGAGTATTCAAAATTAATAGAAATGGAATTGCAGCAAATAAAAGATGCAACATCAGCTTACAAGAAAAGAATCAATGAAATAAATAATATGACTGTGAAGGATGTAACTGATATTGGAAGCATGCTTGGGTCAGAGGTTCATCTCTGAGTTTTTAATTATTTTGTGCTTATGCCCTTTCTAATTATTCTCTAACTCAGTTTTTTGATAAAACTAAATTATAAATATTTAACACTGTATGCTGGTCAATACGGCTTGAATCTTATTTTTCATTGCACACAGAAGTAAAACATTTTGAAATTTTCAAGTTTTCATTTTATAGAATAAATATAAAGTGATACTTTTTATATGTATCTATTTACATTAGTTAAAATATTTTTAGATTGACCTTCAAAAAATGTCAGTTTGTGATAATTTGGATGATGAAGGAACCATGCTCCGATTATTTCTTAGCAAATTGAAAACCGAAATCAAACTGGTGGTACAGAAAAATCATCAGTTGGAAAACAATTTAGAATGTGCCAAAAATAAGGTGGACGAATTTGAGAAGGAATTATCTTCTGCAAGACTTTTAATACAACAGGTTTTTGTTTATCTTGATATCTAAACTAATTAGTTGGGTTTCTTGGTTAAATTATATTTTCAGTCATTCAGTATGCATAAAAAGTATGTTTCCATAAAAGTTTTCATTAACAGAGTAACATCACGCTATAGTATTCATTGAATTTTTCTTCTCAGTTAATTTTACTACAGTCTGCTTATAAAATGTTCTTGGTAATAATAACGTTAATCTGTAAGAGCTTTGAATTATTTCTTTAGTAGTCATCAAATTTTTTTATTGAAGGCTTCTTACTTCATTTTTTTCTGACTGAACCATATTCGTATGTGAATCTATTAATCAATCACTCAATTTCTTTAATCAATTGGTCTTAAACATTAAAAAACACAACATTCACATTTACTTACAAAAAATTATATAATTTCGTGTGATTTTTAGTTGGAATCTAAAATCAAGATAATGGCAGAATCAATGAAAGATGTTGAGATTAAAAAAAAATTATTGGAGGGACAGATAGATAGTCTCAACGAAGAATGCTCTCAACTTAAAACTAAAGGTGAAAACTGCTCTCTAAAGTTTTACTTTTTATTAAGATTATTAATTGCTATTTACAAATACAGAACAAATGTACATGGTTCAGCTTGGTGATCTGGAAAAGAAAGAACATGAAGTGGCATCCACAACGCAGATGAAATTGGCTTTGGAAAGACAGATGGAACTGCATCATGAACAGCATCATAAACAGTTAACTGAGCTCAGAGATCAAATCGATAATAAAGAAAAACGAATATCAGAACTTTCGGAGTTAGTTTTCTTGTCTCTCATAAATTATTTTATAATTATGTAAAATAAATCGTCGGGCCTCTGCAGATATGAAGAATTTGTGCAAAATCATCAGCTTCAGTTATTTTATATTTTTAATGTTTTAGGATTGTCTTAATTTAATTTAATTTAATCGCGTAATTTAATCGCGTTCGTTCATTTACGACGACAGACCTCGTTATTTAAATATTTATATGCACTTATTGTGATATTCTTATTAATTGTATTAAGAAATATTTATTTGATACTTTGTTCACAATTAATGATATTGTTGTTTTGAATTTCATCAGAATTTCTAATGAATTGAATATTGCGTTGAAAACACTGCAAGAAGAACATTCCATGCTGTTAGCTCAAGAGTCAAAAAAATCAGCACAACTTTTGGAATTGTCAAATGCATTAGAAAAAAGAGAACAAGCAAACCAGGATCTGAAGAATCTGGAAGAAACGGCTCTCAGAGAACTGCAGACTTTGCTTAGTCTCCGGATGTTGTTTGTCAAGGATATTCAGGATAAAGTTAAAAAGGTTGGTTTGGAGTTTTCTCATATATTTATAAAACTTTGTAATATATTGAATTTATTTATTATTTAATAATTTAATATTTTATCAGTTTTTTATGAATCTTTTTGAAAAATAATTTTTAAATCATTTACATGAGTTGCTCTCTTTTTTTCTAAATTATTGAATTGAATTGCTTTTTGCAGACACAGATGAATCAAGAAGAAAATGAATGTTTAGAAAATTCTAATATTCAAAAACAAAAGATAATATTCCTTGAAAGCAATTTAGATCAATTAACTAAAGTTCATAAACAAGTAATTTATACAAAAAAAATTCAACTTTTGTTATCTTAAGCCTTATGTTAATTTTTTTAAATGAATGTATAATTTAGCAATATAAAAGGCTTTGAAGTGACATCGTTAATAAAAATTTATTCTAAATTTTATGTTCGATGATATGTGAAACAATATAAAATTATTACTTCAATTTATCTTAATATACATTGCAGCTTGTTCGAGATAATGCAGACTTGAGATGTGAACTTCCAAAAATGGAAAAGCGATTGAGAGCAACTTTGGAACGTATCAGAGCACTTGAAACTGCCCTCAAAGAAGCCAAAGAAGGAGCTCTAAGGGATCGAAAAAAGTTGAAATTATTATCAACAAATATTTAAAAAATTTTTGAATTTCTTGTCTGCATGTTATAGATCTTATTTAAAGAATTTAAGAAAAGATTTTAAATAGAATTACATATCTTAATCGAAAAAATTAAGAAAAGATTTTAAATAGAATTTGAATGCAAACACACAAATTTAAGGTGAAATAGACATTAGACATGAAATAACAAACACAGAACATGAAGTATCAATCGCAGGACCTGAAGTATAAGAAGCAGGACATACATGAAATATCAGACACAGGTCTTGATGTGTCAGACACAGGTTTTAATGTGTCATACACAGGACACTAAGCATCAAACAAAGAACACGGAGTATCAAACACAAGTCATGAAATATCAGACATAAGGCATGAATTTTTCTAACACAGAACGTGAAATGTCAGATTCAGGACTAGGAGTTTATAATCTATCAGTGTTTCAGAGTCATGTGCTTGTTCCAAAAGTTTGTTAACAAAGTATTAAAATAGTTTCGATTTTTCTTTCAGGTACCAACAGGAAGTCGATAGAATAAAAGAAGCTGTGAGACAGAAAACCCTTTTGAGAAAGGGTCATTCGGCCACCATCGTTAAACCGATTCGCGCCGGACACGCACCACAGAATTTTTCAGGAGCAAGTAGTGTGATAAGAAGTAGCGGAGGTGTGTTTGCAGGTATTGCATCTAACATCAGCGATTGATCTGTTTTTCGAATAATTTGTTTTCGGATATATTTTAATTATTACAAAGATATCAATATCTTAATTTATGTTTATCTATAAAAATCGTTCAAATTAGATAACTTCCAAATGTTAAAATTTGTCGAGGGATAAATTAATTGGTTGTGCAATATATAAATTTAACTTTCTTGTTCTTATTGATATTTCAAAATGAAATTAAAAGCAAACGAATATCTTCTATATATGAAGGATTTCTATGGTGTTTCGCTTTTCTAAATCGCCCGGTTTATTACAACTCATGCATAACTTATTTTTATTGCCGTGTTACAGGTCACGAAGTCGGACTGCAAACGTTTTTATTACATTGCGTCTAAATATATTAAAATATATTTATGATATTTATATAGGGTTGCGTTGTTAAACAGTCGGTCTTGTCGAAATGATTCTAGTTTTTTCTTATCGTACGTCTGCTACTTAAAATGATTTTACACTCCACCATATATATATTTAACTGGTCGTTTCATTAATTAATTTTAAAGATTTGCACTAAATTGTAGACTAGTGGTTTTGTGTTTGGGATGAGTAGATTTTTGTCATGTATGCTGTTATTTCTTCAGATTTTTACGGCGTTTGTAGCACGTCTTCCGGCTATCTTTACGTCACTGAGAAACTTTCATTTATTTAATTATTTTATTATATATTCTTAATGTTCTTAATAATGTCAATTTTGATTAAAGATTTCAACATATTTGGATACGATCTTGGTTGTTGTTACCTGAATAGTTTTCAAAAAAAATCCGAACGCGTCTTATTTTAAAACCTTAATTACATTTTCGCAGACTAAAGGTTAATACGAATGATTTCGCCACAAATTACTTGATATGAGTAACGTGTGATTTTTTTTAAGAAAAAAGTTCACTTTTTTAATTCAAATATTTAAACATTTAACCTAAACAATAAATATTGTCACTTGCTCTGATCATCCAGAGTTTTTAATATAAGGTATAAAAGCTATAAAATAAAATTTATAGTATGGGAGAGGTTAGGCGTTAGGTTAGTCATTGCAAGACATTAGAATTTAGATTTTAGTAGAGCCCATTCATTAGCCATTAGATGTCTGGTGTCTATAGTTTATAGTGTAAATTTATAAAATAAATAATGTTAAACAGTTAAAGTATAAGAAAAGATAGGGACATGAGGTTTGTGACAGGAACAAGTACATGAGCAGCAGTAATCCTGGATAAAACCCATGAAACAAAATAAGAGAAGAGATGGATTGTCAAAAATAATCTTGATTGACTTGATATTTGATATATTACATTTATTTATGGTTGATTTGATTATTATTATGATCAGCTGATCATTCAAAATTTACATTATATAAAATTTTTCTATATCAAAAATTACATTAAATTTTTAACAGGTGATATTGAAATTAAAACACTCAAAAGTTTGATGCTTGCTTGAAAAAAAGTCAAGAGTCACCAAATCAAATACAAAATTTAACCTAACGAGAGTGAATAATTTTAAAATGCCTGTCATTCCAAAATTGAATCCCAGGGAATCTGGAGATTATGTGAGCAAAAACAGTGTTCATGTTAATATAAAGGAAGATGGCATAGAAAGAATTGCAAACAAGGTTAGTTTTTTTTTTAAATTATAAGGCCTGTTTTTTTTTATAAGACAAGGAGTCAATCACCAGTTTCTGTTTTATATTTATATAAAATCACCAAACAATATTTTAGTTGTAATTAACAATACAGCAAACAATTAAGGGATTGTAGTTCCATAATTTTTTTAATTATTGTTGATACTGCAAAATATAATGCTAATTTTGCATGTTTTTTCAACGTAAACCAAGACTCACATGTTGACAATTTTTTTCATGATTTTAAAAAGTGATATAGCTGAGAATGGTATGTAATTATTGATTAGTTCAGAATCATCTTTTTTAAATATTAGTATAACATTTGAAATCATAAAACATTTAGGGAAAACAGTTTTTCAGAGAATAATAACATATGTGAGCTACTAGGTGCACCAATTTATCTTTAAACAATTTTACAATCAACATGCTCTATTTCTCATGAGATTTTGTTTTACTATCATTGAAATTTTAAACTAATGAAAGTATATTATGTTACAGGTGATTAAATCACTATTGAGTCACCCAGACGAAATTTCTGTCAATAGATGGAAAACTCATGAATTGCTGCCACAAACTCAAGATGAATTTGCCGCTAATTGGTTTTTATACAAAATTTTCAACTTTTTCCTTTAAAATAAATGTGTATGAAGATTATGTTAATATCAAAGACTGAATTAAATATTTTTGTCCTGAATAGTTCTACACTAATATCAATAACTTTTTGATTTGTTCATTGAATCTTGTGGTGTCAGTTCAATTCGAATCATCAAAAAAACACATCTAGGCAATTTTAATACATTTAATTCTTTCATTTTTCTATTTTTATGCAGGGTCTTTTTTTGTTCTCTTTTCAGATCTTTATCTGTATCTTTTGATCAACTTTTTACCATTATAAATAGTTGACACCAACCTTGGATGTAATAGTATGCATGTTGCATGGTCTTTAAACTGATTTATAATTAATTCTTTGTTCATACACTCGGTCTCAGACACACAAAGAAATCTGCATTTTCTGGTTGATAAGCTGGATTAAAAATTTATCAAAATTACTTGTCAATGAATTTAAAATGAAAAAAGTTGAAAAAATTAACATGATGAAGCTATCTACAATAGCTCATTATCGTACCATTTTCTGACTATATTAATATTACAATTGCAGTATATGTGCATGTGCAATAATGATCAGCACATTTAGATGCAATCATAGTTGAACAACTAGTTGAATTGAACATGGTGTTTTGAATTAATTCTACTGATTGTTTTTAAATGTGCTTTAGTCCTATAAGTTTTAATTTAAATGTTTATAGGATTTTCTTATCTGACCTTTTAAATTTCTGCTTCTGGAGTTCTCCTGGAAAAGAATACATGGTGCATTACAAAAGCAAGAATAGAACTGGATATTGGTCCTTGTGTGCTGCTTTATGGAGAGCTCTTGACGTTAGTCTTCCTTCCTCATGCTATATTTTTTGCAACTATTAGATATAACTTTATTTAACATTAAAACATTAACATTCATTTTGTGTTGTAGGATGGTTATGACATTACAAATCCAGCATTCTATTCTAAAATTGATGAATCAACTTTGAAAAAAATATTCAGATCCGATTCCAATTATGATATTCCAAAACTTCATGAAAGGCATTGTATAATGCTAAAAGATGGAGAAATATTATTAAAAGTTAGCGAATTTTACCAATGTTTATTTCAATGATTTTTAAATATTCTGTTGATATTAACCTTTGTTTAGAATTTCAATGGGTCATTCTTAAATGTCGTTAAAGCTTGTAATAATAGTGCAGAAAATTTAGTCAATTTAATAACAAAAGAGTTTACTTCCTTTACTGATCAAATCAACTTCCAAAACGTTGAAGGTTTACCATTCAACTTTCATGTCCATTTTCGTTCACTAGTTTGTTTTAAATTAATATTTTTTAACAGTTTCTTTTTATAAACGAGCTCAAATTTTGGTGGCTGATATTTGGTCATGTTTTGGTGGCAAGGGTTATGGGAGATTTCATGATATTGATACAATAACAGCATTTGCTGATTATAGGGTGCCACAGGTGCTTAACTGGTTTGGAGCATTGAAATATTCTGAAGAACTAACGAGTCTATTAAAAAAAGGTTGAATTTCGTTAACTTGATTTTAATTTTTCAAATATATTTAATATTTCGGAGAAAGTTTCCACCTTATAATACGCAGGATCGGCTGTTAAAAGTGTGCAGTTCAAAATTCTAGTCTTGATTTTAGTGATCATAAATTTTTATCATTAAATTGATCACAACTCTATTAACATTTCATTTATATATGAAAAAATACTGAAATTGAACAAAAATGAAACATTTTGAACAAAAATTTTGACACTAAAAATTAAAACTAAAAGTTAAAATTGAAAGCTGATAAGGAAATGAGAAAGTTTTGGTAACACACTGACACTCGCAGCCAACTTTCACAAATTTATATTCGATATTTCAAATATGTAACATTGGTAACGTGTATTTTTTATTCATGTTTCACTTATTACATTCCTCTAAATACGTTTGTTGCCCCTTCATGCAATTAATATGTTATCTACAACTGTTCGATACTTTATATTCAATTTGTTTTATAGATTCTGTACTAGTTGAATTACATTAACAGAGGGCACCACCTTTGCACATGGAGACAGATGGGAAATTGAGATAAGAGGATGTACAATTCACTGCATTGAAGTTGATTATTTCTATTCATTCCAACCGTTAATTAAATAAATTAATTAATTAACTAATCACAGTTTATACTGCCTATACTGGATTTCAAGATTTAATCAATTTCTCTTTCACTTTTTTAAAATTTCATCATTTTTACAAACATTCTCAGTTAATAGTTAAAAAGGTCAATGAAACATTGGAAAGTCTACCCAGTAGCACAACCAATCTCAAAGTTAATTCCATAATTATTGATCATTATTTGTGGGACATGAGAAGAGAGAAAGCTAAAGAACTAGAAAGTGTTCCATACCACAGAACAGAAAGCATTTATTACTGAATCCAGTCCAGTCCATATATCCATGATCCAGTCATCAGGGACTGTTGATTGCATTAAAAAACAACAGTCAATCACATAATCTATTGATTAACAACTCTTTTAATATAAACTTGCTGCCATCAATCAAAAGTTGTTATTAATTTACTTTTAATTCAACAGTTTCTTAAAAATGATTACAAAAAAATTTGATTACTTATTTGAATTTTTTGAATCAAAATAATTTATGAATAAGAGTTATTTCCCAATTGGAGCTGATGATGAGAAAAATCCACTACTTTGCTTATTAGCTGATCTTGAAGGTGCGAAACCCAACATTTTCTGAATATTCTGTAGTAAAAAATTTGAACATCATTTGAAAATGCAATGAAATGTTTGTTCATTTGAATGCGTGCGTGTAGCATCAAACTCATTTATAGACAATAACTTTAATCAAAGCATAACTAAATTCAGATGTTTCATAACAGCTCCATGATCATGAAAATTGTAATAATTAGGTTACCTATATAACGCTCTATGCGTAGCGTCATATTATTGAGTCTATTCTAGCTCTGCCTTGGTCATTTATCTTTTGCCACGTTCCCAATTTTCAATCAACTACTTTTTTAGCTATGTCTACCAACTTATCTTTGGTCATCGAATTTTCCTTGAAAAGGCTGCTTTTTTAAACTGACTTCATTAATTTTTCTTTACATATATCCAAAGAAAAATTATGTGCATTTTAACATTTTCAAATTTGTATTTCTCTATATTAGTGCCACTGATTAAGGTTTTTCTATGCCACGATTTTTTACCGCACAAGTTCAAAATTCTATTTTATTTCAAATGATTCACAAAGAATTATCTAAAATAAATGCAATGATGACGCAGAGAACAGTTTTCCAACGTGGGGCTCGCCGATAGGCAATTTTTATCATCGGGGGAGGCAGAGAGGCTTTACAGGTTAGTGGGGTGAAAGGAAAAATAGTTCTGTAATAATAATAAAACACTGTATACCGTCATAAAATATGGGGAAAATAGATGATTAATAAAATAACCAAAAAATGGTCGTCAACTTTTTTCACCAGATTTGTGAGAAACTTTGCCTTAGAGTGTAGAATACGATAAGAAAAAAAATCTCGCATCATGTTCATATTTACATATGACATCTAGACCCGACCACACAAGTAATTTCAATAAGTAAGTCAATTAAATGTGTACCTGTCTAATTGACATAGTGCAAAGTATGTAGAGAAAAATGAAAGAGCAATCAGTGTAATCCTCTCCAATCAAATTCCTGTGAGAAATATTTTGCAACCAGCTTATGGGAACAAATGGTAACTTGGCCACCACTCTTCCTTCAAATCTTCAAAAAAATAAACAAAAAAATTTAAATACCACAAACTGAAATAAAATTAAACAAATTTATTTCTAAGCCAGATTGAATGATGTAACACAAAAGCATCATTGTATAATTATATTCAAGATTGAAATGCTAAAATTCATTTACATTGAATTGAACATGCTGAGCAAGGCTGTAAAAGCAATTCCAATAGCAAACACTGACTTCATTTTCACCTGCGAGAAAATAAATGATTATTCAAATGTTTATATTTTCAGTGAATTAAAAGTATTCACACCATCGAAAGGTCCCTGTTATTCGTTTTCAGCTTTTCTTCTTGTCTTTCTACAAAAAAAACGTTATTAATCATAAGCATTATCAAGTTTTTTTTATTGTTATGTTATGCATCTACAAAACTATGCTTAAAAAATGCAATTTTGGCAACCCTCGATGTTAATTCATAAATGCAATACAGGTACAATTCCTTGAGAACGTCTGATAACAGAATTAATGAATACAATAATTGATCATCATGTTTGTACATGAAAAACAAAATTACTCTGAGTTAAAAATTCTTTCATGTCATAGGCACTTAATAGTCACATGAAAGATGAAATTTAAAAACCATAAAAAAAATACCTAATTTTTTTTTATGGTTTCTGTCAGATGTGTCTATTGCAACAGTTTCTTTTTGTTTTTCCACTATAAAAAGAAGTTTTCCCTTTTAAATAAAATTTAATAATAGTTAAAAAAGTGTTTTACCTACTAACATTTTTTACTTTGTTTTTCAACTTCATTTTTTAGTTTTTTATATTTGTCAGTTCTGTAAACAAGAACCCATGTAAGACCTGTTAAATAGCATTAAAACATATCATCATTATTGCTTCTATTTCTCGACAATGCTGGTTAAAATGTATTAATCATATTTAACTATTAAAAATTAGGTCAAAATCAGCACACAAATGATAAAGGACATCATTTCCAACACTTAACTTAGAAAATTTGAAATGTAACAGTGAAAAATAAACTATTCAAAAGCAGATAGTTCACTGAGAATTATATTATGAACAAGAAAAAGTAAGGCGGGAACAGTGAATAAGTAATGAATTAAATAAGTAATGAACAAATTATGAAAAATATTCTGTATGTGCAAATAAATTTATCAATTAAAACTGTCATTATAAGGTATAAAAATTATTATGATAAATATTTATATTGGTCATTATTACGATAATCCTAGAACAAAAGCAATTATGTAACATCAAAATCTAAAATGACTCATCTAAAAAAGACAATACTTTCATAGAATAGAACCAAACACTCACCTTCTCCAAAAAGAGCAGTAACAATTGAGATAACAACAATTAATATAGTGTCTGCAATCATGTTGGAAAACAAACAGCTTGGCAGGCTAGATTAACAAATTGAAGCTGCAAAAGTAAAACAAAATAACATAAAAATCAAAGATCAGATTTATTTGATTATTTAATATATATATAATATATATATATATATATGTGTGTGTGTGTCTGTATTATATTCATTGTGTTCAGTAGTGTAAAGTTATAGTATATCATATCTATTATATATACAGATCATCATCAGAGCTCAGGAATAGGACGAGGATCTTTTGTTTTATTATTAATCTTATTAGTTATTTAGCATACAGACTTACAACTATACCTGATATTTAAATAAATTAAATTAATATTTAATAAAATAAAAGAAAGTAGTTTAGTTAGGACTGTAAGATTAGAGTTTAACATTGGAGTTAGGCTAGCTGTTGTAGTGTAGTCAAGATAAAAAGAGAAGAAGTTGAATTTTGCTGTAGATTTATTTAATAATTAATTTAAATTTTAATTCAATTAGTAGTGCTTTTTCCTTTTTGGGTTATGTTATTGTGGTTGTCATTTTAATACTTTTTGGGGTATTTTTACAGAAAAAAAATAATTTTACTATCATTTTAATTTTTTCATTATTAATTACTATTATTATGCATGCTCATGTTGGCTTTTTTAAATTTTTTCATAGTTTTGATTCTAGTTTAAATTAAAAAAATGTAATAAAGGCTATGTCGTTGAAACGCTGAAAAACGACCTTTTAACAATTTAATTCGTAGACAGCTTTTATTAACCAAACTATTGAATTAAATTGAAAAATAAATAAATAAAACAATTAAACCCCTCAATAACTAACACAAGAGTTATCGATAATAGAGTGTTTACGTTTTGTGCAAAGACCTTTAATTTATGGTCAATGGTCAAGATACAATGATATTGTTACATTTTGTTTCTAAAAGATATTTATATATTATAATCTCTATATATGTTATTGATATATTAGATACATATATATATATACAAATATATTTACAATAGATATATTAGATATTCATGTTTTTAATCAATAGAATATATACGGTGAGGCGCAAATTGGCAATTATACTTAGAGATTCGTGGGATTGGACGAGCGTAAAAAATTATTAGACTGGCTTAAATATATAGAATATATAGGTATATATTCTATATATATCAACTGGCCTAAATCTAAATTTCGTTAGTAATTCGTAGTACGGCTATACCCGAAAGGGTATAAACGTTAGAAAATTTTATTGGTTGCTATTTTACAGCAGACAAATGATTTTATTTTTTTACAACAAAAATTCAATAACCAATATTATCAAATTAGTCCAAAACTAATTAGCTTTGACTTTAACAAAATCTCTTAGTTGCTGACAATTAAAATAAATTAAGAACATGATAAAATGAAGGCAACTAAATGATGTAACAGAAACTGTAAACAGATCAGGAAGATGTGAAGGAGGTTGTAACATTAAAACAATAATGGTAATTAACGTCATGGAGATAAGAGATAGATGTACCTGTGAAATTCAAAATCAAGTATGGTAAAATAATTTCCAATAACATATTTATAAAAATACTTCAACTTACGAGTAAATCGGATATTGACGAGTATTTGCTTGAGTAATTATTTTCTCCACAAAAATCTGACATCATCCGTTGTTGAAAGAGTGTTGGCTTGTTTGAAAGAATGTTAACATTCGACAGTATGTAGAATATTAAAGAACACGAAATAGCAGGAATGACAAGATTATCTTTCACAAACAGCGGCAGCATACTAAATAAGTCAACAACAACAGGTTAATAAATGACTTATAACATTCAAAAACCTATAATAAATAAAATTAGTAACATTCAGTGAATGATTTAAAATGGACTACATTCTTAACACTTTTTAAAATAATTTCAACTCAGTATAACCTAAATGTTGAAACGATGAGAAACCAAGAAACTTCTTTCTTATGATCAAGATAAATCACAATGGATGATCTGGATAGAAGAGCAATATTTATATGCAAAATGTATATTAATACTATTAATTTTGGTTATTCTTATTACAAAAATTTAATACCAATACATAACAAACTATAAATGACCAGACGTTTTTACACCAAAAAAACTTGAATAACAACAACGAAATTTTAAAAATAATATTTGTTTGCTAAAGAATAACTTACATAGCAGTTATAAGAATGGTTTTCTCGTGGACTTGATAAGAAAATAGAAAAAAGCACATTGAGACGTTAAACTTTAAAAACCAAATAAATTAGTAATTATTTAGTATAATGAATATAAATAAACTTGATCTTAAAATCAATATAACTAACAAGTGATAATTTGAATTGCTTCATTGACGGCTTGAGAAAAAGGCAGAATAATGAAGGTAAGGATGCAAACAAGGTAGTTACCAAACTGAAATAAATTTTATCATACTGATAATTATCTGAAAATTTAAACTTAAAATTTCATTAGGAACTAAAGATGCACCGAATAGTGAATTTGACCGAATAGTTGATCCACTTTTCGGCCAAAGCAACGAAGACCGAATACTTAAAAAACCCACAATCTCAAAAAAATTGATCTATTAGAATGAAAAACAAGTTATTGAGAAAAAAAACCCTTTTTTATTGAGATTATATTCAATCTCTTGTTCAAATTCATATGTTTTAACAGTTGTTATCGCCAAGGTAAATATTCTGTTAATAATATTCAACAATTACTGTTAAAAAAACGACGGTTTAAATGAAAATTTAAACATTGGAATATTCCGTCTAAAAATGACCAAAGCCGAATGTCAAATTTCGGTGAAATATTATATGAATGTCTCTATTAGGACACATTGGAAAAATCATTGCTAGTTTAAAATATTAAGTAATTTAGCAATTTAAAATGTACTCAGCACTTAGTTGAACAAACCTTATATTAATCAGTTGTTGTTCTGAAAATTTCTGTTTCAATTTTACCAGGAGAGATAGCGAACACCAAAAATTGGAAACTTTGTCCTGAATTTTTTAAAAAATAAAACGAGTCTAAAATATTAATGTACTGTATAAAAAAGTTGTTCATCATCTTCACCACGATATAATCAGGAGCAATTGTAAAAGGCCAAGCAATGAGTTGTCCAATGGAATCATGCATTCAGTGAGTTGGAAATGAACAATGAGATTGATTCATGTATGCCTCAATAGGCGAAAAAAGTATTTTCAATTTTTCGCAATAAAAAAATAATTGAAAAAATAAAAAAGATCCATGCGTTATTTAGATTAAGTTCTTTATAGCAACCTTCAAGTTTTGTGATAAAATGGTAGCAATCTCACTGCAATCCAAACTAAAGGACAAAAATAGATCGTCATTTATGCTTTAAAATTAAATTTATTAGTACATATGAATATCTAAGTAGCAATTTTACATATTTTATTCAAACTCATAAGCAGATAGTTAGGTCAACACTTCAAAACTGGGAATAAACCTAAAAACTTGCCAACCATACAATAAAAAAAGTTCAAACAGAATATATATATATATATATATATATATATATATATATATATATATATATATATATAGAGAGAGAGAGAGAGAGAGAGAGAGAGAGAGAGAGAGAGTGATAAAACATCAATTTAAGCATTATTGTATGATAACAAAAAGTATTAAGAAAAAACAACATTCAAAAAAGAAGTTTGTATAAATAAAAAATGAATAGCTCTATGAAATTTGAGTGACTGGATATAACTACATTTGTTTTCAAGATTAAACCGCACATCCTGAAATTACAAACCTCAAACAAACCCCTGTTGAATGGAAATAATCGTACGAGAACGTGACGAATAGATGCAATGCTCCAACAAAAAGGAAACCAGCACAACGAAAATGTTACTATGACCACCAAACTCAACTTTATCAGGTTCTTCAGACTGAAGTTCAATATTTTGTTGTTAACGGATTTAAAAAAAAAAATAAAATTCATAAATTAGGTCATTAACTAACGTGGAATGCAGAGTACTCTACATTAATAAACATAATAATAATAATAATAATAACAATAATAATTATAATAATAACAGTAATAATAATAATAATAATAATAATAATAATATTGCAAGATCATTATGAAAGATTAACCTGAAACTAAAAATTTAAAAAATACCAAAGCTATAAAATAAAGCCCACCATTATGGGTTTAAATTTATATTTGCTGAAGTTTTCTGATATTTATTTCACTGCTTCACAAAAAAAGTATATTTTTTCAAAATATCAAACTTGGGAATGCAAAATTTAATAGTAGAAACTTAAGAAAAACTTAAAGCTTGAGTAAATCATAAATTTAATGGTAAAAACTAAAGTACCAGATTAAGCTAAACAGTACAACCTCAGTCAAACTAATGGTTTCCAAAAATAAACTACAAATCTAAGATAATGAATAATTTGGTGGTTATTAAATGTTAAACATGCATAACAAACCGTTGCCAATAGGAGTCTTTGTACGAAAAAGTAATTCTTCCTAACAAATAAAAGAAAAAAACTAGAGCGTGGTGCAACTCCATCTGTTTGTAATTAATTGCCAGAACAAACAAAACAGCAGACAATAATTGACTGCAACACATCATATTCACTGACCACAGAAACAGACCAAGGCTTATACAGTTATACCTGAATAGAAACAATTGAACTTGAAATATTTTTTGCCAAATAAAATACAAAACATAATAATTATAACATTAATTAAATCAAGTCAAAATTAATTTCTTTTCAATATGTTATCACTTTTGGGCTTGAAAATGTAAATGTTATGAAGAACTCTGGCTCATCTATTGTATTCCAACATGAACTTTTTCATTTACTGCACAGAGCAAAATATACAAGTCTGTTTTCAAGAAATTTTCGTTACCTTTCTTATCAATCTAATTACAGATACAATCATTCCGCTAAAAATGTTACGCTTCATATATGTTTTATAGTTTCGTTATCAAATCAGCGCAATTGCCATTTTGTTTCATCACTGTTCAATTCAATCATCTGATTTCTTAAAATCTACCAATTATCCTACCAAAAGGTATGAAATCAGTGCTCACACCTTGGCTTATTAAAACAACAGACCACATAAATTTCATTTCTTAGCAAAGTCAATTATTAAAACGCATCGACTGCACCCCATCTTGCCAATGAAAATCATAATAACATGAATGCCAGTTTCAACGGATTCTCGTACTAACATCTTCGTAATAATAACCTTTCACTCAATCTTTAGTAATTTCAAGTGGTTTCCCATGAAATGTTAACAATTTGATTATCTTGTCCAGCTGAATGCATCATGATCCATCCCTTTTAAACCATCCACGAATAATGAGTCAACCACGTCCATTAATAAACACAAAAAACAAATATTAAATAAAAACTCCTAACAAAAAACCAATAGAAATAGAACCAGGAATTAAAAAATGAACAGAATATTACTGAAAATGTCCATGATCTATGAGCATTAGGCCAGGATAGAGTAACATCAAGAATGCTCCGTGCATACCACTCTACAATCAGGAAATAAAATAATTAATGATAATAAAAATTCTCTCCCACCCCTCAAATGAAATCATTTTATTTCTAATTAGCTGTTTTAAAACTTACAATATATTAACATTAATGAGGTAGAAGTTAATTTTAAGCAAGTTTCACTTCCAAATTATATTTCCTGTGACTGCTAGGTTTTATGCAATATTGTAAATTTATGGCTGAAATTTGTGCAATGTAATGAGTAAAGATACTCACCATTCAAAGGTTGAAATATTGAACTCATCAAAGATAAAAGTAGTAAGCTAAGTAGTATGCATTTAACAAGAATATAAAAATGTTTAAAAATCAAAAAAGGATTAATTAAAAAAAGCGGTAAATTGGTTGATGAGTTAAAAAAATATTCTGAAAAAGTTTTAGCTAAACAAAAAATACAAAGAAAGAAATTTAATAAAAAAATTAGGCCATTTATTATTCTCATTGACATGTATGATTATAACATGTAGAAAATGATACATTAAAAGTCATTGAGACAATTCATGGATTAAAATAATAAATCTGAATGTATTAGAAATTAAATGAAACGTCCAACATAAAAACATTGATCATGAGATTGTTTGAGAAAACTAATAAAAAGAAAAACCTCTTTCTTGTAAGATGATGTTGACTTACAACACTTGAGAAAATAGAAGAGAACGGCCGGCATGTATAACAAAACATCGGGTACAATCACTGTATAAACAAAGAGATGAAGTAATGTAGTTTGTCTCGAAAATGTTGATAAGTTGATACTTTAGTTAGAAATAAAAGAGCGTGAATTAACCTGATAACCTCATGAACAACTTTTGATCAGCATCTTGAATTCCTTGTGATTTATTTAACTCAATCCATGAAGAATTCATTTTGCTTTGTCTTTGAATTTAATAATACAAACGTCGTTATAAGAAAATTTAATTGAAGATGCACTGTTATATTTTGGTTGCTGT
The DNA here is from genome assembly GCF_000326865.2 of Helobdella robusta. Classification (NCBI taxonomy): domain Eukaryota; kingdom Metazoa; phylum Annelida; class Clitellata; order Rhynchobdellida; family Glossiphoniidae; genus Helobdella; species Helobdella robusta. The sequence goes on along the minus strand of NW_008703718.1, from coordinate 637,140 downwards.
GACAATTGCATAAAAAAAATCAATAACTCACCTATTAAAAATTAACCAAATTTTAATAAATAAAGTTTTCTTTTTAGTAATTTTACATTTTTTCAAATCTAATTTCTGAAAATATCCTGCTATACTGCTTTTAATCCATACATTAATATTCAATATAAGTTGAATTGAAGCAAAGAGTGTCCTCCAACAGTTACATCATGTATGTAATTTTGTTTGATGAACTATCAATCATATAAAATTAAAGCAAAATGTATTGATTAATTTTAAGTAATTTTTATTGCTATATTTTTTAATTTTTGTTTTATTGCTTTCATTTTTTATTTTAATTAATTAAGTAATTTTTATGGCTTTATTTTTTACTCCATAAACCTTAATCACACATCAAAATATTGCATCATTTGTGAATAACTTTAATACATCAATGTAATTTTACATCACAAATTTTATAATTAATTGACACAAGTATTGAAAGTGTGAAAATATAACTAGAGCAGAGTTGGATGAAACTAACATGTAGCCACAAATGAAACTATGGTAAGCAGTTAGAGGTGGATAATCAAGTCCCCAGTATAACAAATCATTGGATGGAGTTTGTCTGTACCTAAGGATAATAAAATAATATCTCATGAAATAATAAGGAACACATCACAAAATATAACATTTTAAGTTACATTATAAAAAAATCAACAGTAAATTGAAACAACTTTAAACTTTTCTGGAAATTCAGTTTGTCAAAAAATTTCTCTCTAAACTAAACATTTGAATTAGCAAAATTTCTGATATTTTAAAATATATTATAAATATATTACAACCACAAAAAACAGAAAAGATTCACTTAAATTAAATAGAAAAAATAGTCAATCCTACTTATGTCCCATGATGATAAATAAATGAATGCTTCATGACATGACATCAAGAGTAAACATTAAATCAAATAGAAAAAGTATGTATAACCAATCATGTACAGGCAGATTATAAGTTATTTCCATCCAGTGCCTCTGGGCTTCAAAATCGCCAAATAAGGGTGGCTTACCATATCCTAGACAGATTCATTCATGAAAAATTATTTCTTGAAACATTAGATTAAATAATCACTACAGATAAAGAGTCAAATTATAACCAAAAATTAGGTATTCTTTCAATTAGAAAAAAAACATGAGATAGATTGAGATGAATGATTTTTTAAGTGAAAAAGAATTAAATTGTTGTAGGAATGTCAGATAACGTCACAGTAATATAAATTATTAAACATTTAAGTCGAACATAACAAATCAATGATCTCATTGAAGAACATTACTTGTTATACTAAAATAATAATTATAAAAGTAAATCTTGTTATTTCCTAAGTGTTCCACAATATAGTTTATTTACTTTTTTATCTTTATATTTAAACTTTAAATTTTAAAGTAACTAACTACCTACTATACTGTGGGTGGCGCACTACATACTACACACACTTCAATGCTGATATTAATTTTTGAAATATTACAATATTAGTTAATTTATACTTTATTAGATTTAGATAAGATAAGCATAAGAGCATTTTTAATAAGTTAAAAATAAATCCTGGGACAGGTTGTATCGTGTGGGGCAGCTAACCCTTCTTATTTTATAATAAAACAGTAATGTAATGGTAAGCTAATGAATAAATGAAGCTAATATGCTTAACTTAGTTTGAGTTACACTAAGATTACATTGTAACAACCAACAGCAACACTTTCTTCTCTACACAATACTACAATGTAGTGTAGTGACGTTGTACAACTGACTACATTCACACACATCAGCATAACGATCACCGCACGAACAATGCTGAATGTCTAGGTTAGCTAATTTGGAATAATTTAAAAAACTGTACCTGAATAATCATGAAGGGATATCAACCATCTAACAACAACTGCAAACAGAAATCCAACAACGCACGTCCCGACCATTACTACTTAAGTTCAATTTTAAAAAATAAACGCAGCCAGTGTAAGACTTAAGTCAAATGGGCTAAATAGCTTTCTGGCTTTACATATCAACAAGGTTGGGCACATGTGTTAATCCGTGCTTGACATGTAATGAAAAAAACATGTCCAGGTTAAGGCTTATGTTTAATAATTTATTTAATTTCTACCAAGAAATTTTAAACTGAAATTGCCCTACCTTATATCTGCCAATTGAACGCTCCTCTGCTTTTGACACTGTTGATCACGCTATTCTCTCGAGGCTAGATCAATCTTTTAATATTACTGATTCTTGCCTATCTTCTTACCTCTCTCACACAATCGTTTTTTTCTGTTGTTCATAATAATTCTAATTCTAACTACTCTACTCTACTCTACGTTTTGGATACCTCAGTGTTCTATCCTTGGCCCTCTTCAATTTATACTCTATACTTATATTTATATATATTTATATATATGTAATATGTATATATATATTACATAGGATCATTGAAAATTATGGCATACGTTACCATCAATAAGCAGATGATACTCAACTCTATATATAATCAAACATAAAGATCTTCCTTGAAATATCAACATCCTTACCACGTGCATCGCATCAATGGAAGAATTGTTTCTACATAACTATCTACAATTCAATTCAAATAAAACCAAACTCATAACACCGGGGTCTTTGTACTTAATAAATAATGTTCATAACTTAACATCAGCCCAACTATAGGAGACACCTTAGTCCCGATATCTGTCACACTAAAGACACTTGGATTAGTTCTAGATAAAAAAAATTAAGTTATTCAAATCACATTACGTCCATAGCAAAATCCCGTAATAATTATTTAAGAGAAATATGATATATTAGTAGAGTTGCTTTCTACCGCTTTGGCTAGTGATCCTGCACGGTGTTTGATACTGTCCAAATTGGACTACAGCAATTTTGTGTTATATGAAATATCTATAAGTCAAGAATTAAGTCTCCAGAGAATAAGGTATAGAGCCGCTAGAGTAGTACTCAATTCAGATACACCGTTATACATTGTCTGTCATCAACGCCCTCGTCGAATCTGATGAACCTCCATTGGCTTCCATTTCACTTTTGAGTTTTTTTTAAAATAGCTGTTATCGTCTTCAAACTTCTACATAGTAACACAAACAGTCGTCAACTTCGCTCTGCCATCAGCATAAAACAACAAAAATTATTGCTGGTCGTGCATTCCGACCTGCTCCTCACGTTTGGATTTCGCTTCCGCTAAAGATTAGGAACTGCAACTTTACACAGTCATTCAAGTTGTCATTAAAAACTTTTTATTTTGATAAAGCGTTTTCAAACGTCTGACAGAGGATGTTTTTTGTTTCGAGGGTCGCCCCAGTCGCTTGTCAGGGCGCTTTATAAGTCAACATTATCGTTATCATATACAATACATACACACACACACACACACACACATATATATATATATATATATATATATATATATATGTATATATATATAATATGTACGTCTTTTGGTGTGGATAGCTTTTGCGCAAAAAAGTTTTAATATAATTTATTGAAAAATAATAAAATGTAAGCAGTTCTGCGTTAGACAGCCGCATAATAAAGAAAAAAATTTATATCCTTGCACACATGGATATATGCATGGATTTATATTTAATAATTTTATTTATGCTTGCACATTTAATTACATTACGTGTATTCTTAATTCAATGGTCCAAATCTTCGGTAACTTCTAGTTCGTAACATCTGGCATTTTTGTATTTTTACATTAAGTCCAATCAGTAAATTAAACTTTTTAAAAAATGGATGAAAACGAAATGATATTAGAATTTTTAAACTTACTAAAAGAAAAAGAAATAAAATTAATTGCTTTTGATTTTGATAATACATTTATATCCATTCATACAAGCGGTATGTGGGCTGGATCAGTTGAACAACTTGCCAGATATGCTAGACCTATGTTCGTGAAGCTGATTAATTACATTCTCGCCAATACATCTGTAATGGTCGCAATAGTTACATTTTCTACCCAAACGGAACTGGTTGCAAAAGTGTTAAAACAGGTTTTAAGGTGAAAATTGTAAATTATTTATAAAAAATTTCACTTCCTGAACTTGACTACCTCTTCCACGTCAAACTAAAAATTAAGACCGGCTAAGCTAGTTGTAGGAATGCACCGAAGTTCGGCCCCGGCCAAAATCCGGCTTTTTGACAAATATGGCCCAGCCGGATTTAGAAAAAAAGTTATAAATAGAAAAAAAATTTATATTGAATTCAATTAATTTTATGTCAATTGAATAAGTTAAAGGCTAAGCTAAGCATACATGAAATATAATAACAACATCACTAATAATGAGGTGAGCTGGACGATTTTCTTTATGCTATAAGCTGATCTTTGTATACAGAATTTGGCGTATCACAGAGCTTATTCATATATTTGCTTGGTGTTATTTTTTGATGTTCAACATGTAGATAACCATAAATGTGAGTATTTTTTCTAACTAAAATCCGGCCCCGGCCGGTTTTTGAATTTTAAATCCGGCCCCGTCCTGACTTGAAAAATCTAAATCCGGTGCATCCCTAGTTAGTTGTAAAAATAAAAATAAATAAAATATAAATGAATTAAATAGAAATAAATTACACTTATTTATAAGCATCATCATCAATAGCAGGGAACCTTGGGGTCCAAGTTAAGAATTGGCTTCATTCATTTTTTTCATACATGTTTGATTGTAAAATGTTACTAAAATATTTTTGTGGGTTATTGGCTTTTGGAGGTGAATGTGTCAATGCTGTAATGTAATGATGTAGAAATTTGTAAAGATGTCATCCCCAGAGTAGTTTTGTTAATTTTAAGAAGCTTTGGGCTGCATCGGATAAATTGCATTTAGGTTATTTGAGACTCACTGATTTTCATGAAAAGTCATTTATCAAATTGCATACATAGGCTGCTAGGTGGCTCTAAAACGGTGGTGCAAGTGGCATTTTACTAATGCTCATATTAGTATTCTATTTTATTATTATTAAACTTCAAATGAGATTTTTGGTAGACTTTTGTGAAAAATCAGCTTATTAGCTGGACTCTACATGGCTGTTAAAAGCATTGCAGCAGCAAAGATATCTGACATGGTACTCAATAGAGAGTATGGAATCCAAAACCACTCACTCCAAAGTTAGACACAGGCAAGTTGAAATGTGCCTTAATTAAAGCTCTTCTCTCTATAAATTGAAATGGATTTGATATTTTAAATTTTAGATTTGTCACCTAAACATCACAATATTTTGACTTGGATTGTTGTAGAGTGAGGATTTCTTAATGTTCCCAATAAACTTTCTGAAAACAATCTTCAAACTCTAAACAAATAAAAGCATATTGAGCTTCAATATACATCCTTCACCATTACCCTATTTAGTGCTTCATGTATAAGCTTTTATAAAATAAACGAATGAATTAATTTTATCCCCAAAACCTAGTGCTTTTTATCAAAGGTATTTATAAAAAGGTAGTCAAGAAAGGGAAATTTTGACTAAATTTTAATATTTTGTCAATTTTTAAAAATTGTTTTTATATCAAGTTGAAGTTATGTTAAAGAATGTAACTGTAATTTATATGTATTTTCAGCGACCCAAGTGGAATTTATGTCCAATCTACAACCAAAGAACTACTCTCGTTGAAAAAAAAGCTTCCTGGTAAAGAAGGACATATTTCTTTGGTCTTAAAAAAAATATATATAAATCATGGTATAAAAATTGCTAATGAGGAAATTTTTCTTATTGATGACGATGAGGAAAATATAGATGCTGCTATGAAAAATAATCACATTGCATATTGTTTTAAAGAAGAAACCACTGTGAAATCATTTAATGAGTATTTGGCTAGCTTAGGTGCTTCATCTAATTTATCTCTGGTTGTCAACCATTCAAGTGAATTAAATAGTGATCAAAATACAAATAATAAATGGAATCCTTTTAAACCTTCATTGAATGCTGTAAAATTTCAAGATTCCAACACAAATAATAATTCAAATGTTTATATTAAAGTGCCATTTTTATATTTGCCTGTGAATCCCAGGACTGACAGACGCAGTAGTAATTACGCCAATTTTTTAAATGTAGATACAGCTTTCAAAGGTAATGCCGTTAATCCATCAATAATTTCAAATAAACACAGTTTTTGTAATAACAATTGTAACATTTCACCATCTGCTGTTGTCTATATATCAAACAATGTTACTCACAGGTAATTCTTTTTAAAATGTACTGAAAATGGCTTCTTGAACTATAAAAAAGATTTTTATTGTAACGGTAAAACATTTTTATTTTGATTTTGGTGTTTATTCATAAAACATTAATTTTTTAGTTATAAGATTTTACATTCCATAATTTATGATTTTCTAATGTTTATATATATATTGTTATGGTAGATAATTCAATGTGCAAGAACAGTTCCATTTTTATTCACAATGTTAGGTTTATTAGTTTGTGAGTATTTTGAAAGTTCACAAATGACATTTTCAAATTGTTTTAAAAATCGAAAACAGCTACTTTGAAATAAATATATGCATAGTTAGATTCTCTTTCCTTAATTTTTATCTAGTTAAAAATTTTAAATGGAATTATTTTAACGATTCGTGGCTTATCAAGACAAAATTTGTTTGGTTTTCACATCTGATTTTTAAAACCAATAAAATTTAATAGAAAATTTTCTAATACAGACTTGTCAAATTGATCGAATTCATGAAACTAAAACTAGTACGCTCAGATAGAAATAACTGCGATGAAGAATAGTTAAAAAGAATTTGCACATGTAGCGTAGGGTTTCAGATATTTATTATATTTATGCTAATATTTATACTAACATGAAATAAATAGATGATAAGTATAATCCGTGCATAAGGATAGAGCTATAAAACAGTTAAGGTAAAGTACGGTCAAGGATAAATAAATATAAGATGAAATTTTAAATTCAATAGGTGCCACTCCTTTTTTATCACATAGAAATGCGGATAAAATGAATGTTAGCGAAGTTTGCGAACCTACTAACTTCATATATGTTCACTTTTCAACTAAACTCTTCGTAAATATTTGCAGCTGGTGATTTCTTGCGTAGGATCTATATCTACATCTTGCATCTGATTTCTTGTCAATTTAATTTTGATAGACATTCATTAAAGTATAGTTTTGTTAGATTCGGTTTCTTAATTTTTTTAAGTTTGACTGATATGTTAGAGTCTGAAAAGATTTAATTTATGATACAATTGGTTTTTATAATTTTTAAATACAATTTTCGCATTATAAAACTGGTTATGGCAGATTCTGAAACACTGTTTCTTGTAAATGCAAAACCCTGACCAACTTATCTGGGACATAATTTTCAGATCCAATAATATACTAAACTAAATCTATTCAAAAAATCTAAATGCAGTGAAAATGTAATTCATTTTTGTCTTTCATTTTTTTTTATTTTATAATAATAATAATAATTTGGGAAGCATATGTACACAATACAGCTGGCTTATTCCAAAATCAATTGAGATTGAAAAAATTACTTGTGTCAGCTCTGCTGTCACCAGTTTCCCATATTTTATATCAGTAGAAATGTTTGCATAGCCACTCATTTTATTTTATAGTATGTCTGTATTTTTCATACTCCTGTTAGTATCTCAGTACTATTATTAAACAATTAAATCATTAAATCACAATTTCCAGGTAAAAGACAAGTTCATTTAATTAAGCTTTTAAATATCATAAACAATGCAGAAGACCTCACAATTAAAATCAAAAAGCAACTATAAAAATGAAATTCATTCAATTAAAGATAAAATTTGTCTTCTAGATTCAGAAATAGCTGATTTAATGAAGAGGTATGTTTTTTTTTATTATTAAATTTAAATGTACAAGGTTTATGATTTCTATAGTGGTTACTGTGTTGAAGAATTAAATACAAAAATTGAGATACTTCACATGTACAATGACATGAAAGATGCAGGCCAGATTTTGCTTGGCAGGCTAGGTTAATTCTTTGTTTAATTTTTCATTTTAAATGCCTTGTCCAAATCTTAGTTCTAACAAAAAATCTAATGCTATATCGTGTTTTACAAATGCTATATTGTTTGTCATTTATTTGTATCTACAGCTGATCTGCAAGGCATGACTGTCAAACATGTCTATGAGCAATATGATATGGACCCAAATGATTAGTGAAGAGTGGTCTATACATCATTCAAAGGCTTCAACTTTTTTTTTAAAAAGTTTTCAACAATTTAGAAACAAGTACAATCAGTTAATCTTTACTGAAATTCACATCATTATGTTCAAAGATATCTTGAAACAAGTGTGTAATGTCTAAATGAATTATGATTTCGTTTGAAAAATATGAAATGACTAGACTAGAATTGTTTAGAATTGTTCGTTCAAATAATGGAACATCCACCTTTTTCTTTGAAAGGGTTGTCATTTTGTTTAGGGAATCCTTTCATGAGCACATCCTCATCTTGACGTTGCTGGCAAAATTTCATTATTTCTGCAATTGATTCAGAAACCGTCATCCTGTGCACTGCAGCCTCTATGCGCAGCTGCTCCACAAGTTGTCTCTGAGCTTGAATACCTTCTTGAAACTTGTTCATGTTGGCTGCAATGTTGACCAAAAAATTATTCTCCTAATCTATAAAAATTATATTATGCGATTAAATTTATCTATATTGTATATTCTAATCTAAACTAAGCAATTTATGAAGTTTAATATAAAAAATGTAATTAAATAAATAAATAAATTTGAAATAAAATAAAAAATGCCAGATAGCTAGATTCACAGCGCTAAGTACGGAAACGCAAATTTTTTGGCATTTGTCAAATCCGAAATTTTCATAGTAATACTAACATTCTGTCGGGCTTTCAATCTTCTGGTTTCGGAAAATTGAACAGCAGTCAGACACTTTCACGAATATTGAAATTATAATCTCATCAACAATTTTGTGACCAACATACTATTTCATTTAAAAGCCAAACGCGTTTCAGAAAAATTTATTGGTATTCAATTCTTTAAACTCTGAAACGAAGTTTGTAGAAAAAACATTTGAATTTAACGCTAAAATATTATGGGTGTTGAAATCACCTAATTTTTAATGTGTTTTTATTTATAATTCGTTTAACCGTTCAGATTCTTTTCAGCGTTTCTTGTTTGAATTTATTTGTTTGATCATGGGGAATACGTTGGTTGTTGCGAGTCAATGGGCTTCGGTGGCTCCGAATGGGACGGGAGTGTTAGAACTGACGCCTATAAATGAAATGATATTGAATAAGATTGCGAAGTTTGTTCTAACGTTCGAAAAAGATCACCCGCGCGAGGCCAACATTCCTTTTCATAGAGGTCTGAAATGGAATACAACAGTTGCTTCGTCGACTCTGTTAAAATTATTGGCTCGAAAGTAATATTTTCATTTATTTTCTATCTTCAAAAAACAGTATAAAAACACAGGGTTTAACACCATCTAGTAAAAATCTAAATAAGTTCATTTTAATTGGTCTAATACAAATTTAATAAACAAAAATGAAACAAAAGAGAAGGGACTAATGTGATAGACAATCCTCTGTTCACAATTTCAAATTAATTTCATTCTTACCAATCAGTTGCTTGAAAGAGTTGCTTGGTTAGAGTTTAAACTATTGAATAAGGTTTATTCAAATAAATAATGCAGGACATATAATGAAAGTCGCCAATTTTTATAATTTTTTTTTATAAATTTACATGTCGTTTAGTAATGAATTAACGTGTTCATTATCTAATGAATGTTTTTAAATTTTGCCAATTCAATGAAGATTTGACTTAATTTTTATAGACTTGAATGTTTGAACATTCTTTTAAATCATTATTTTAAAAGAATTTACATTCGGTTACTATGTATGTAAATTTTCTAATTTGATTTAAGTGATTTTAGTTTGGTCATACTAGAGTAAAAACTTGGAAGACAATTTTGTAAATAATTTCTGTAGTTCAAATTCACTGTTTCTTTAATGTGGTTTTGAGAGTTGTTATTCTAAGTATGTGTTGTTAGGTATGAGTTAATGTTTTAAACAATATTTATAAGCTCAATTTGCTTGATTATCAGCCTCATTAACAAAAAGTAGTTCATAGGCTAATTTTTATTCGTCTTATTTAGAGAAGAGAATATGTTTGAACTTGAGAAGTACGATGATTGCAATCAATCATATTTGACTGCAAAATTTATTCAAAATGGGGAAGTCATGGAGATTAAAGCTTACAATTTTTCTGCTTTAGCATTTCTACTGCAGTTGGTTAAAAAAACAGAAATGTTAGAAGTCAAGGCTTGTTTAGAACGTATGTTTTCTTTGAATTCTTTAAAATTTAAATTTTTAATAAAAAATTGATCTTATAGTTAATCCTGATCCTTTGAGTTATATTCTTGGACCTCAGTTCAATGTGGAACATCAAAACGATCCAGAACAGTCTATTTCAAAATATTTACAATTTGCTATTTGTAACGATGAAAGATTTGGTATAAAATACATGCGACTTAAACATTTTGAATATATATTTTTAACTGGTATTCTATTTATAATTAATTTTAGCTGATACTATCACAAACAAGCATAAATTTTTGGCATTTGTCATGATTTTAAAAGAGTTTGATATTTATCTAATGAGGGAGTCTCTATCATTCATTGCAAAGTATTTTTTTAATTGTTTTTAAAGTTGTAAAGATAAAACTGATTAATGTATTCCAGTGAAATCAAAGTAACGCCATTGGAAGTTGAAAACCAATTTAATTTGATTGCACACATTATTGAGATCTGTAAAGATATTCCTATACTGAAGTCATTGAGTTGGCTTATTCGTAAGCATGCTTACCATTTTTTCAATAATTAATATTTTAAATGATAGTACATAACCTAATAAACAATAACATTAAATAGTATTATGAGTTATTCATTTTTTTATTTTCCATGCTGATTTTAATTGTGCTCTATTTCCTCTAATTAAAGTACCTGTCGATTAAAGGTCACGTAAAATCTGTCGTAACCACAGATCCATAATTCGGAATTTATTTTATTATCCTCTTTTAACTTTGCCTTTTCTGACCTTTTCTGATTGTTTGATAATAAAAATGTGATTATTCACCAGAAGTTTTAAAAAATTTGAAAATATTAACAAGGCAATGCAGAATAGTATTATAAGTGACTCTAATGAAATCAAAGAAACGTCATCAGAAGTTGAAAACCAATTAGCATTAACCAGTTTCTTCATTTTTTTAATATTACCTTATTTAATGCTAGTTGATTTGTATATAAAATTATAGTATGGGGTTTAATTAAACGACTGGGAGCATTCAAACATCAAATTGGTCCTTTTATTTTGCATAGGGGTAAATAGAAGAGGTTAATTATATGTTTTCAAGGTTTACAAGCCTAAATGTCAATAGGAAATGTACGTGTACTTTAACAGTGAAGGCCTAGACCATATATTTTAATTCTATTAATAATTTAATTAAGATTTAATATATGTGGCCTAGGCTATAATAATTTAATTAAAGATGCTAATAATTGTATACACTAGCATCAACTGGCATGTAATAAATTGTTTGAGGTGTGCGTTGTCAAAAAATTCCGAATAGTAGCAGCCTGCTAACGTAAAAATGCGAAAAATAGTTTCTTTTGAAAGTTAAAAATTAATTGGGATAGTTTTTAACCAAGTTTATTTATTTCCAAACAAACATGTTTAAAAGATCTAAACTTATGGTTATAATTAACAATGATTGCTTTTTTTAACGGTCCCTTTATAAAAAGAAATTTAAAAAATTGATGTAGGCCTACGTTCTTATAGCATGGGTGCCGGAGTAAGATGAAAAATTTCCTACTCCGACACTGAGCTTCTATCTTTATAATCAAATTTCAATTTTGATTTAAAAACTTTGTCGTGGCAGCACACTTTTAATTGAAAACTTTTTGTATTCATTTATTTGTTTCTTTCATACTTATTACTATAAATATTTAACTTATTGAAGTTTTTGGTTGAACTTCATTTTTTAGCCTTTACATATGTTTTCGGAAACGGCTGTCGCGCTCCATTGTGGAGACAATTGAATGGTGATATTGCCTACATTGTTGCTTGCACTTTTGAAGGCACAAATATTTTTATAACTGCTAGTTCTTCAGGGTTTTATATTAATAAGGTTCGTTGTATGATTGGTAAATATTATATTACTATTCTTTTGTATCTGATATTTTTTCATGTTATTGTGTAAACAAAATGTTATCAATTGTGCAAGAATGGGTTGAATGCGAGGTAAAAGACCAAGGTTGCCCTATGGTTTTGACAATTGTATAAAATTGGATGATTGTTCCCAAAGGATGAATGAATTTTGTAAAGAAAATAAAATTTATTTGTTTTCGAAGAAAATTAAAAATATAAAGTATGAATTAATTCAAGAATGTGGGTATTCAGTTTTCGTCATTACAGCTTTGAATACAATTTTATGGCCTTTGTAATTAATTTCTTCTGAAACACAAAGATGAAGATGATAATTAAATCATGATGGTGGCAAATAATTTACATGCTTACGATTTTCAGAGAGATGGATTCTTAAACAACAATGATTCAGATTTTCAAAGAAATGGGCCTATCTTTGCCAGTTTGATTCTTCTTTTGAAAAATTATTCAGAACAGTTTCAAATGAACATTGAGAGAGTTAGTAATTTTCTTATTCAACAACCAATTCGAATGATGCTTACGTGTTGTATATATATATACATATATTATTTAATATATGTATATTATATGCCATTTACAAATTCTGATTCTTGAAGCTTTTCTTTGTCAAAGCGTTTGTAGTTATTTTTTAAAAATTTTTGTGTGCGTACTTTACTGAAGTATTTATTTATGATATAATTATTTCTTTATCATGATTTCAACTCAAAAATTTCATTAATGTTTGTATAACTCATTTTGTACTTCAGTTACCTACTTGTTTTGATCGTGTCATTAAGTAAGTAGCTACAATCGAATAGCATTTACAGTATAGCAGTACGGCTTTGATTAAACGATTTTCAGGCCATGGCTGACTCACATATTCTTGGTTCTAAAGCTAATTTAAAAATGGCCGTGCAAATGAGTTCAAGGTCTGAAGAATCAGTAAAACAAATGAAAAAAACTTCTAATGCATTGTACGTTGAGTCCAAATGTGATAAAAATGAAGACGAATGTACAGAAAAGAAACACTCACCAAAATTGTCTTTAGATGCGATTGAACCAACCTACGTCGAGACACTCCAACTTAACAAAGGCGTTGGAGGTGGAGTTTCAAAAGCGAAGAACATAAAGCGATGCGGTTCAATAATCTCTTTGAAAAAGTTTTTCAATAATTTTTTAATTTTTGTTATATATTGATTGAACCTTCATTTTATTTAATGTTAGTATATCCTGGATAATTTATTCATTTTTATTTTACGTTATCCTTACGATGATGATAATCTTGTCCAGGGTGGTCCACTACAAGAATTTATTTTCTTCTTCCGGGTCTCCCGATCACAAATTTTGTCTGTTTTGTTTAGATCAAATAAATATATTGAATTGAATTAAGTTCAAAACTTTGAAACAATTTTTTAATAATTTTTTTCATTCTCTCCTCTATATTGATTATCATAAGTTCAAAACTTGGTTCGTCAAGCGATCAAAGTTCAGCTCTTATATTATAAAGGTATCGCTACTGTTAATTACTAACTAACCGCTACTGTTTTATATCCTTTCCATTTAATATTGTGATTGCATGCGCAGATTATCAAACTTCTGTTATATTTCTTTATATTTCTGAACAATAGGATATTATATAATATAAAATATACTGTATAAAATAGTCAATTTTTAGCATACTACAAAACGAAACAAGTTAAATAGAAAAATATATTATTTTTTTGGCTTGAATATCATTTTGCCAGATTTTGTTCACAACTTTAGTTCACGCATTTTTTGCTTCAAAATTATTATACGTGATAAATTTTTTATTTTTACCACTTTTGAAAATTATATTATCGTCAGTTGTGTTTAAAACATAAAAACAAGTTTTAAATAAAATGCAATTCTAATGATATATAAATTGTGCCTTTATGTTGCAAATAAAAATGTTTTCTTTTTACATGTTGATTATTCAATCTCCAGTGATGAACTTGAAGTTTGGTTGGGCGAAAGTTCAACTGAAGAAAGTGACCCTGATGATGACTCTGATAGAGACGGACCTCAAGAAAAAACTATTTACAATTACAATGTTAAACCGAGAGACCTGAAGTTTGCAGGTTATTGGCACATACAAAATATGTTCCAGTTTATAAAAACAGGTGATCATGCTCCAACACTTATTGGTTTATGTTCTTTATTGGATCTCAATCTTACTCATGAAAATGTTGCCATTTCTATTGTTGAGGCTAATGGGGTAGAAGTACTTGTCAATATACTTGAGGTCCTTAATTATTATTTTGCCGTATTTTTAATTTTGATTAGTTGTTCATAAACATTTCATTTCTCGATAATATCCTCCTATATAATTTATAAATATCAATTTATTAAGTTGTTCAGAAACTTGAATTACTGACAAGTTTCAACGACTTTCAATAAAAATAATTCATGTTTTGTAACGAGAATCATTTAAAACCAAATACAAATACATATTTTTTGAAATTGAAATTAACCATTTCAATTTTCAGTTGAATGATTTTGAATGCCAAATGGCATCATTAAAAATTCTTATAGCCATTTCTCGTTATCAGCCTATATGGCAGTGCATAATAAATTTTGGAGGTGTGGAAATTCTCATTGAACTTCTAAACAACATAAGTGTACCTATTCGGTTAGTGTATTAATGTTTATAACTCTTGATATTTTTACTCTACAAATATTTTAAAGGTGTCTTGCCGCAGAATGTCTTGGTGCTGTAGCAAAAACTGCAAAAGCCAGATCACTTATTAGGCAGAAAAACGGAATTTTTAAATTAGTCCGTTAATATTTTATTCACAATTGCGTGTCTCTGAGTTTCAAAGTTTTTTTTAGGTTAGTTTTTTGGATACATTTGTAACAAGAAAAGATTTTATTATCGGGAACAGCCAAAAGTTTTATTCATCGGTGAGTAAATTAAGTTCCATCATTTTAATAACTTTCGGCCATGCTTTTTTAAGTTAATAATGTCTAGAGACAATTTAAATAAAAGGTTAAAGGTTTATTACACAAAACGACGCATGACACACGAAGCCTGTGATAGGCGGGCGGGGATCTTTTTGTCATATTCGAATCGTAAGCGATTACCGCACGCACTGCAAACAGCACCAATATGCCATCACGACGCCCAGTGTTCAGGAAAACAAATCTTCAATAAAAAATTGTTTTATTTAACGTCACCATTGAGTGAAAAAGAAAAAATTGAAAAAAAACTTGTTCACACTATGGGGGGCGGCGTGATGGCCTAGTGGTTAAGGTCGCCTGGTGCTGTTTCGCAGTAACCGGGTTCGTATATGACAAAAAGATCCCCGCCTATCACATGCTTCGTGTGTGATGCGTCATTTAGCATGTACTCATATACGATGTTTGTGGCGTGTTGTTAAATCTTCTGAAAGAGTGTAATTGACCTTTAAGATTTTCATCTAAGATATGTACAATTCTCCCTTTTTATTTAAAATTATTGCATCTTATCACATTTAAAAGTGTTTTATTTCTTGATTGCTTTTTTAATTTTAATTTTTGTTTATTCATTTATTTATTATGAATATTTCAAAAAGATCAGAATAAAATAATAATTGCACGGTGTGCATATGGGCAGATTTATAGTAATAATAACGTTGTGAAGGAAAGAATGCATTGCCTTGCTCTTTCAGTTTTATTTTCTGACATGGTTAAACGCAATTTGAAATGATTATTTATTTTGAACTCCGATTGAAGATTATAAACAATTTTTTTAATTTTAATTACTAAATGAAAACATTCTAAATAATAATCATTTTTTTCATTAAGCTACCACCAAAGCAGCTCGCCAAACTGACGTCTGGTCCAATTTACAGTTTTTTAGACAAACAATGGAAAAGAAGTATTGCATTGGCAAAAAGTGGGGCCATAGTACTCTCAGTTTTGTCGAACAGTCGGAGGACCAGAAAAGCAATGCAACTGTGCAACATTTTACCTTATCTTTCAAGACATCTTAAATCAACTGATGTGGTGTTTTTGCAATCTGTCGTCAAAATTATCGGTGAATTTGCAAAAGAGGTTTTTTTCAAGATTTTGAATTTTTCGTTGTATAATCTACTTCTTATCTAAATGTTTCATAGTTTAATAATACTATTTAAAATTGAAATTGACAGCAGTTATACAGGTCTTCCATTTTATCGGAAAATATGATTCCTTTGTTAGTACATGCCTTGAATTACAATGACGGATTATTGTCTGAAAGAGTGTGCAAAGTTTTTTACAGGGTGAATAAATCAATTAAATTAATTTGTTGAACAATTTTTGTTGATACCTATGTTTAGCTGCTTTACTTTCAGTCTCATCCGTTTACTTTTTATGTTTTTGCAGAATTCAGAATTTTATCGTAATTTATTAGAATATGGCTTGCAAAAACCAAATAAAATAAAATAAAATGAAAAAACAACTATGCTATGTTTGTATTTTATTTGTTATTATTTTCTATAACAGCAGTGTACTATTTTGAATCCAACAATTGTACATTCTTGACTCTAATGTAATTTGATTGTGAAAGTCTTACGGAATGTTAGTAGCTATAAATATGTATTAATATTATAATTGCTAATGAGATTTTTGCACGGCAACCACATCGTAATTTGGAAAAAACTTGTACTTGTTATGTATATTGTTTTGTCAAACAAGTATCTTCTTACAAACCAGGCCTCGGAAGACGAACGAATTCGACATGAAGTTTTTAAAGAGAAAGGTCTCGTGTTAATGAAGAAAATTTTGGACAATTGTTCACTTGATGATAACACTTTATTGCCTATTATAAAATCTGTCACTGGAGCTATATCGAAATTGCTACTCTCTCCTGAAAACGTTAAAGTGGTATCTAAACTTGGTATAAGTGAGATTCTTATACCTATGATGAAAAGTAAAAGTATCAAGGTAAATTTTAAGATAGGATTGCTTTTTTATTGATATAAATGATGTTGATTAGAAGATAGCGTTATTATTTAAAATCATAAAGAAATACAACAATTTTTAACGGTACAGATACTTCTCAACGTTCTTAACGCTTTTATAGAAATTTTAAAAGTGCCGGCCAACAGACTAGAGTTTAGTAAAAACAGAGGTTTGTTTGACTGCATTTTACCCTATTTCGTTTTACCGATTGTTCAATTAACGTCCGAACCACTCAAAGCATAACAAGCATTTAATAAATTAGCTGGTTGAATGCATTATTCTTCGTCGTCAATCATAGCATTCACAATTATTTACCACTTTTAAAGTAAGCTGCATAACTTACTAAAACTAATAGCTGCTTTTATCTTTGCCACTATGCTGAAAATGCACTCCTAGTTGTCCCATCTGAGACCATTACCGTTCTATCAATCTCAACGCAAACTCATAGTTGCTAACTTAAAGAAATCAATTTGTCACGCATTACGCTCGTTTTTAAACCCGTTACAACTTCTCATGAAACGAAATTTTGCATGCGCTTGAAAGGCTCACATTTATGAAATACATGCTTCAAATTATTTTTGAAGTTGTTGTTAATGAGGCAAAAATCGTTTCCTATAATAATTATGTATCTCCAAATTGAACCAGATTTATCACACAACATAAACATCTATTACCTCCTATCAACAAACACAAAAAATAAATTTGTCAATAATCTATAATATTCTGATATATATTACTAAAACATCCAACATATTAAATACAGGTTTGCACGCTCTGCTGTCATTACAATCCAATACAATTCCATTGGTCCTTATATTAGTGAACTATGCACTAGCTCAATGTGCTGAAGAGCCATCTCTTATCAAGTATGACATTCAGATAATTCAGATGAAACTCATAAAAAAAATATTTATTTAAATTACCATATGATCAGCATAATTATAGAAAACGATGGAGTGCGACTGCTCTGGTCACTGTTAACGCATCCAAATGATGAAGTAAAGGCTTCAGCTGCGGTAGCTATTTGTCCCTGTATCAAAACTGCTCAGGTAAGCGTGTATTAAAATTTTCATATTCAATACTTTTAAAAAACATCGAGAAGATGTGGTTGGAAAATTCATCTAAGTTTCAGTTCATGTTCGAAAACAATTTTTAACCGATTTCGGTATTATGACCAGTGGTTTTATGCAATATTTAACGGTTTTATTGTTGTGGCGGTCTGAACTAGTTTTTTTTAAGTCCAAATTTTATCAAATTTATATAGAAATTTCCCTCATTTTATCCTCTAAACGTTAGCTATATTTTTTCTTGTGGGGGGCTTCAGTACCAAAACTCCGCCTTGCCTACGCTTCCGCATTTCAAATTTTATGCGAAACACTTACTTAGGATTCAGGATACATGGTCAGAAGTTTGGTCAGTGGTTTGGAAATACTGGTAAAGTTGTTGAAGTCCAACAATGTAAACGTTTTGGCGTCGGTGTGTGCTACTATAGCAAATGTTGTGCAAGATGAAGAAAACATTGGTATATTGACAGAATTTAAAGTCTGCTACTTACTATCAAAAATACTCTGTGCTGTAAGTTTGGATATATATATATATATATATATATATATATATATATATATATATTCATACAATGCTGTATATATATATATATATATAACTCGAAAACTAACTTCGAAAAAACTGCCCGAAAAACTAACCCACTGTCTGTCTGTCTGTCTCCCTTAACAATTGTCCAAAATTTTTATATATTAATTCACACGAGCAACCATTCACTCTCAAATATACTCACTATACTCTCGCCATACTATTGACATAAAACCCATTCACATAACATTCCACTAGCATGCATAAAAAACCAGTTTATACAATGTTTTATCAGCATGTCTCCATACAACAAGCGCACCAAACCAACAAACACATTCGGGCGCCAAAAAACCACATTGTTCATACATATATATATAAGTATATATATACATGTTACATTTTGCTTTATATGTGACTGAAAAACATAACTTATTGAAACACCTAGCAACACCAGCCTAACACCAACACACTGCAAGCCAATCTTTCGCAAGCCATAGCTCAGTGTTGCAGATTTGGAAACAACAGAGAAGTTTTTGGAAAAGAGGATGTGGTTGTGCACCTAGTTAGATATTTGGATACAGACGATTATAGGATTCATAAAGCTGCTGCACAGGCACTATACCAACTGTCGCTGGATCCAGATAACATCATAAGAATGCATGCCGAAGGTTGTGTCAAGGTTAGACGCATACAAGGCAAAACCAATTTATTACAGTTTATTGTGGACCACCTAATCCATCTCATAAGACACTTTTTAACCCATCTGTAGCACACCAAAAATTTTGTCTTTTTATTAATAATGAGTTAGTTGGATGACGCAAGAGTGAATTGTTAATTCACCATGCGTAATTTAATTCTGACATTAGTGAATAAAGGAATGGTACATTACTTAAGTAATTAAATATAGTAATTAAATATAATTTTTCAGCCACTTCTAAAGCTCATTGGTTCGTCTGATGAAGAACTGCAAGAAGCAGCATCTCAATGTGTCTCAAACATAAGAAATTTGGCTTTTGCAAATAGTATGGCCAAAAATGCGAAAACAACAAACAAGAATTGAATTTCAACATTTTAAATTCAATTAAACTTTCAAACACAAAATTATTTTTTAAAATTTCTGTTTACACACTGGCAAAAATTTTAAATGTATAACATTTAAAAATAAATTACATAAAGTTGTCCTATTAGATTTATTGCCATTTTTAAACGTTATGGATTTATAGATTCAATGAAATTTATAGATTTAATGAAATTTACTAATTAGCTTCAAAAGGAAAAATTTAATTTTCTTGGTGTCATAAATCGTTTAACTACATCATCTGATACTTCTTTTCTTTTCTTCTGATGGTTTTCAACAATAACTTGAACTAAATCTATTAACTCCTTTTTCAAATGACCTGTTAACAATTCTCCACTAGTGTATGTTCTGTAAATTTCTGACAGGCGTTTATCATCCTCTAAAAAATATTTTAAATATTGGTAAGAAACATCTATTTCACAATTGCCTCCTTTTAATTTGTGTTCTTCAACACTGTCTCCACCACCAGAAAAAGCATATTTATTTATTTTAGTTTTTATTTGTTTAGCTGTATCAGTGAGATAAATTGACGAATTAGGATCGCTTCCACTCATTTTTGTTTGAGCCCCTTGCAATGATGGAATGAATGTTGAATGAATCAGAGCTGGCTTCTGATAATTAAGACGTGGGGCGACATCTCTTGTCATTCTGAAGTATGGATCTTGATCTATGGCACAAGGAATCAAACATGGTATGTCGGACCTTTTGTTGAAAATGAATGGGAAACTAGCGCTAAATGATGTAGCAGCTTGAATAGCTGGAAAACTTATTTTTCCAATGCAATCTGTATCAGAGAAACCAAATATTCCTCTAGCTTGGTTGAATGTGACTGATTTTTGAATTCTGCAAATCACTTTGTAGAAATCAGAGCTCTGACCAATATAGTCAATATCAGAGAATATGAAAGTCTTGCTCTCATCAAAACCACAAGCTATGATATCTTTAGCATTTTCATAGGCCAGCCTGTTGGCTTCTTCAATAGAAAGATCTTTCCACAAGAATTTCTCATCATCAGTCAGTTGAATGATCAATGGTACATCAAATGTCTCTTGCAGCCATTTCGTCAAAATGAATGGGATCAAATGACCAAGATGCATAGATTCTGATGAAGGTCCCCTACCAGTATATAAAAAAAATGGTTGCCTTTTCTCGTGCCTATCTAATATGACATTTAGATCTCTATGTGAAAAAAAGATTCCTCTTTTTAACAAATGATGGACAGGTTTGCCAGTAACTTTTTGAAACCTTTCAAGTAGATCTGCATCCAGTTTAGAAGACCCAAATCTTTTTATCAACTTATCGTAATCTACTCCTGCAGCTGAACTACTCCTGACATCCCACGGGTTAACAATGTCCTCATCATTTGCTGAGGAGTCATTTATTTTGCTGTCATTGCATTCCACAGTGTCATTTGTCTCAGTCATATTTAGTTTACCTGTAATAAATTATTTTAAGTATTTATATGATGAATATGACTATACACTAAAAGGGATCATAATAATTAACTAAGCTATTTGACTGTTTGATATGGTTAACTTTTACTTAATGGGTTGTAATAATTGGTAGGTCCATTACATGTCTTATAGTTTAAATTTATCATTAGATTGAAATAAAAATTTTTTTAGTCTCTAAAGAAAAAGAAGTCGACTGACATGTCATATCCTAATAAAATCACACAAATAAAAACTCACCAACTCAAGCGTTGATTGACGCAACACGGAGAACTTCTGACGAAAGCGTGGACGGGATGACGATCGTGTTCGGGTGTGAAGCTTGCCAGATTTGCCAGATCAATAATTGTATTTAGAGTAAAGAGCTGCGTTCATAATTGTTTAATAGTGCTTAATAGTGAATGAACATGCACATCAATGAAAATAGCATGATACATTATTTCGTTATTATCCTGCGTCCGCATTTGCTATTTTTATGTAGCTTAGTTAAAAATAAAAATTTTGAAATTTATTAGAAAGAGAACGTAAATCAAAATCTAGGTTGGTCTCCGCTGAGAGAGCAACAAAGATGGTCAAAGACTGGTCCGGAAATGAAGAAACACCATTTACCAGATTTTTTCAACTGGAGAGTAGAAAGGGATTTTGAGGTCAAAAAACAAGCTGTTCAGAAAAGAAGAAAAACAAATAAAACAAAGACTCTTTATCAGCATGTTGGTAATCGTTTCGAATGAGCTGAGTGATGAGACGGTCTCTGTGGAATCAACCAACAGTTTCAAGATCAAACTTGGAGAGTTAGGATACTAGTACACTTAACTGGCAGGGGTTCTCACGCAGACCCTATGTTACTGAATCACTTTAAACCATGTCATGTTAATATTGAATGAATCTATCCTGTTTAATTTATACATTATGTATTCTAAGTATATATTTAACAAAATATGATTTCAGTTCTTTAAAAAACGTATAAGTGAACAAAGATTTCTTTACGAAAATGCCAGATTCGTCAACGGAAATTAAAAATTTTTTTAGTGCAAAGACTTTCTGTATTCTAAGTACTAACGTAAAATTTAATTAGGTATTGAGTGGCTAGACTATTAAATTTTAAGCATTCCCATCGCAATCACTCGATCGACTACTGCAAACAGATGGGTCCTGAGATACGCTCTCGGCTTCATAAGTAACAGAGATATAGTTGTAGAAGAAAGAAGATAATTACAAAAGAAGCAAGCCAAGAGCAGGCCAAAAACTAGAGTATTTACCAGAAACTAAAAAAAGGCAAATATGACAAAACGATCAGTTTAAGAGCAGTAAGCCACAATAGTTAAAATATCTGATACATAGGAGATTAAATTAAATTGACATTTGAACATTAATTAGGAAAAAAATTTGAACGACAAAAATATTGCCAATTTTTAAAGACATGCTAAAATCAAATCAAGATTACTTAAGTTAAGTGAGAAAAAACAAATGTTTGTAAGTCAATATTGATAGAAAGAATAGTATAGAAAGAATAGTAAGAGATCTTAGATTTATTAAAGCGCATTATCCCAAATTTAGAGGAAAAACTTAATGACAATGATCTCAATCTACATTTAGATTAGACGGAGTAAAAGAAGCTTAAATGTACAAATCCCTAACCAAACTAATAAATAATTTTTTTAATAATTCCTGAAGTACCACAAAAGTAAAAGTAGAGGGAACAGAAGTAGCGTTTTCAAGAATTACGGAATAAAAACTATCATAAAGAGGAAAACTAAGATAGGCAATAATCAGTAAAATTAATTGGATGATCCTAATCCGGTAGAGTTGAGCAACTTTTTTTCCGGAGGACCACATCAAAAATTACACCACATCTACGCGCGGAAACACGCAAAAAATCGTTTTTCAAATGTTTTTTAAAGCTTGCTAATTGTTTTCGAAATATTTCTGTTACAAATCGATGTCTATCTTTGACGCATTGACTGTTAATTCTCCTTAACGATAACAAAATAAAAGAAACAAAAAATTGCAATAAAAGCTATTAAATAAAATACTTCTTTAAAATTATTTTACTCTTGTATTACGGACCAAACAAAATATTTATATGAAAATTGTAATAAACTTGTTGAAAACTGTATTTTTGAGTTTTGCTGGGTAAAGAAAATATAAATCGTTGAAGTTAGTAAGGTAATTTAATAGTTCGTTTATGTCGTAATTATTTGAAAAAGTTAACTGTAAATGTAAAGATAAATTGAAATAAACAGGCCGTTTAAACAGAGATACATTAAATTGCCTATAAAAAGTGAAAGAATTGATAAGCCATTCATAAATTAATTAATTAATTGGCCATAGAATTTAAAAATTTTTTTCAAACGGGTAATCCTTAAGATTTTCCGTAACAGGTGTAAACGTTTTAGGTAAAAAGATGAGCTGAGATACTTATCAGTTCTCGAAGATGATTAATCTTTTTAAGTATAAGTAAAAGCAAAGATTTAACAGTTTCAAGCAGGAATAAATTTGGTATTTCAAAAAATTTCGAAATAACAAGTTTTGCTCAACAAGACTATTAAAAGTATGTGAGACCTAAACTACAGCAATTTTTATAACTAATGTTTAGAAAATTGTTTCAAGATATATTCCAAACGAATCAAATCCGATTCTATTATTTAATCATTTACCTATAAGACATTAAGAATTCGCAATTGAAAAACGACATAAGTGCATCACAATTTAATAAAAATTTGTAGCATGACTGCTAAAGTGAATGAATCACTTGATATTTTATGTTTCTAAAATGAAATTAAAAAAATAAATTATATAAAGTATGAAGAAATTTCATATAAAAGAGATACTACCAATGATTTAACAAAATATTTACAGTAACAGGTAACTCTAAATTAAACTCGTCTGCAAACATTATTGTGTAAACAACCAACGATCAAAAAGCAAATTACAACAATAGTATAAAATTATACATATCTGTATTTTTTTACGCAATCATTACCGAGGTCAACCACGTACACAAAGCCGTCAGAACTTACAGTCAGGCCACAAGGTCTTTTTAACTTATCATTGAAACTATCGATTTCGTACAGAAAATTATGGGAAAGAGCGTCAAAAACTTGAATGACACATCTGCCCTTCTCCAGTTTTGTTGCGAGAAACTTTCCTAAGCCATCGAAACACACTCCTCCAAAACTTCCTTTAGATGAGGTGTCACCAGATAGTTCATGTTTGTACAAACCTGAATTTGTAAACACTTGCAGCCTGTTGTCACAAACAATTATATCATTGGAAGAAGGTACGACATAAATAGAAGTGATGAGTTTAAATTGACCTGGTTGACTTCCTTTGCAGCCGAAACTTTGTAGCAACTTTCCATTACAATCAAATACGAATATTTTTCCTAAACCATTATCAGCTACAACAATTTCATCTCTTGAAGTAGCTGCAACAGATATGGGTTCAACGAAATGTTCATTCGTAAACTGACATATAAAAGTTCCATCAAGACCAAGGATAGTGATTTGTTTTGTGCGCCAATTTGCAATAACAACATAGCTTAATGACTGCAGTAAACACATACCAGTTGCGCTGTGTTGCTCAAGTCCTCTGCCAGTTATAATTCCTTCTACAGCAGATAAATTCTTGTCAGTGATTTTTATACGACTGTTACCAGTATCAAGTATATAAATAAATTGATCGCCAGTTATAAAAATTGCCACGGGCTGTTTGAAATGTGAAAAACCGGAACCAGGGCTTCCAAAACGAACAACTGGATCGATATGCTCTGAAACATTTATTGAAAATGGGCTGTCTTTTATTGGGCGATTAAATATGTAAATGTGTAACTTGTGGGGACCGCTTATAATAAAGCTGTAATTAGATGAATACGTTCCATCTTCATTATCATCAACGTCAGCATGTGTAATCTTTCCCTTTGGATCAATTAACTTTATTTCAACAGGATCACCCCCGGATGTTCTAATGTTGCCATGGTAATCAACAGTAGATATCGAAATATTATAATTTAAACGAATAGAAGCATTTTTTTCAATGCTAGCAGAACATAAAGCTGGGAATGTTTTACTAACAGATATTCTGCCAAACTGATTCAACGAAGTTTTCAATGAATTGCTGCTGGAATTATGCTGATAATCAAAATGCATAAAAGCATTTTCACGTGGTTCCATTAATGTTGCAGAAATATCAAGTTTTTCGTTAAGATCTCCTATCTTTGAAGTTATATTTCGTACGTCAACTTGATGCTGCAAGCCCTGGCAGTTATTTTGAACTTTACATTTTTCTGACTGAATGAGATCTAACTGTTCTAAAAGAGATTTTTTTTTCTCATCTCTAACTTTTTTAGTAAGTTTTAAAACTTCTTGCTTTCTAGATTCCACCATATCAGCAATATTTTGAAAAGCTTTAGATATAGAATCCACACATTTATCATGAGCTGCATCAAGTCGTTCAATTTCCTGACTAACCACATCACGAGCATCATCAAGGTTTTTAATGCAAAGTCCAGCCTTGTATAAAAGTATTTCAGACATTCTTTTGATTGCAATGGAAAAAGGAATAACGGTGTGGGCACTAGCACCACCAATGCTGTGTGAACCTTCAGTACAATCAGTACAAAAAACAACATCACAAGTTTCACAGAACATTAGTTCCGATTGCGGATGTCGTGAACATTTTGGAATGACATCTCTTCTTTGTCTTCCCATTAAATCAAGCAACTGATTGACGATGAAACTCGGAGGAAAAGAATTAACTCCACCTCTTGGTATAGGAATGGTTTCCCTACATATGGGACATCTGAAGTTCGTTGAATTTTCACCTTGAGCAGCGACTATGTGCTCCAAGCAACTGAGACAGACAGTGTGTGAGCAGCATAATAACTTAGGTGTTCTTTCTTCATTGTTGTAGACTGACAAGCATGTGCCACATGTTAAGAAACTATCACTAAAATCTTCATAATTGATGGACACAGTTTCAACTAGAGTTGATGACATAGTTCACGTATTGACATTGACGTCTTCAAAGATGATGACTTTTTAATTTTTTTCCTGGTAAAAACAATTAAATTTTTTCAATAACATGAAATCAATTTTTTTTTCATGACTATTTATTCAATAATACTTGATAGGCTCAACTTAAAATCAAACATAATATTTAGAAATGCATAATGATAAAAAACTTAATAAAAGTTCTATAGAAAAATTTTTTTATTTGTATCTTACAGAAAATTTTATTAAGTTCTAGAAGCTTTATGAAAGCAATTTTGACAGAAAATAAAATCATTTAAACAACTTAACAGCAAGTAAGGAACATGAAAAAAGTCAAATGGCATTTAGATAACTTACACATTGTTTACAAGCTATTATAAAAAAGCATGTAACACAATGTCCAAACATTCTCAAATTTTTTTTATATTTCCCATTAATATTGAATTATTCATTTTATAATCTTCTCGTCAAACTCTCATTTTGTCTATTAACACAAAGTGAAACAAGCTACCATCTGATTTAATATTGTCACACATCAGATACAACTGATTGTCTAATTTGGTGCAAAAAGTTGATGGCAAAGAGAACAACGTCCTAACTCCGGAAACCGGGTCTCTGGACGCAAAACGAAGATTGATTGATCAGAATTAGTCAACCAACCACATTGATAATCATTTATTTATTAATCTAATTCTAATCTAATCAATTATTGAAATTCGCCATAAATAATTTGTAATAGCTAACAACCTAAACAAAATATCATAAATAGTAACATCACTTTAAAAGAGAAAATGTAATTTAATAAATACATTATGAAAACAAAATAAGATGTACCTCCACTTAGGATTTACATCATCATGCATTCATGTAGAGATAGATAGATAACTGTTGAGTGTTAACTGGTAGATTAGTTAATTGTGTAACAGTGTTGTTGTCTTGTTCGTTGCTCTTCAGCCTTGAATTGTTGCCCCTTGTGAATAAAATATTGTCAACATTAATTAACCTTTTAAACTGAACTCCTTTTCTTTTTTCAGTTTTTTCTTTCTCTTTCCCCACTTCTCAAGTAGGTTATTTTCATTTATTTACTACAAACTACAGCCAACAATTACTTTATTAAATTAAAAAAATAAAGTGGGACCAATTTACTATAAAATTATTGCCAATTTATGAGGGTTGCTGCTAATTTTAAAGACACGAAAACGAAATGATTACTGAAAATTAATGTTTATTTCAGGTTTCTGTTTAATTTAATTTAATAAATTTATAAATGAAATAAAAATAAATGAATTGTATTATTAATTATTGTTGTACCAAAACATGATAAACAGATAAAATTTGTTAAAAATAATTACTTATTATAAATTATATTTATGATAAACATAGGCCAATCAAATCTTTTATTTGTTTAATAACTTCCAGAACGCTAATCTAATGATTAATAATTAATGAATAATGATCATTCTCACAGCGAAAAATCATCCAGGATCAAGAAAAACAAAACACGAAGTGGCTGGCATTCAAGGCCATAGTGATACCCATACAAATAATCCGTACATAGACTCTTAAGTGTTAACCCCATAAGATAAGCTGGCAGTATATTATATACAGAAACTTTGAGTAGGTCAAATTTAAAACCTACTCAATTTATAAATTTAAATCTATCTAACTATTTTGAATCAATTTACCAAAATTTTTACAATTTAGGTGATTTATAAGTTTTATAAATTAGGTATTAAATTAAATTTCTTAAATTTATTAAATTAAGTTGTGCGTATTGAGGTAAGATTTTTATTTAAAAATTTATTAATCATTTACGTATAAGAATAAATGTCTCAAACTTAATTAGTTTCAACAAAAGTTATATGTCCAAAATCTAAGTGAATGTTTTTTAAAGATGTTTTGTAAAATGGTTTTAGTTTTTATACATTGCACTTTTAAAACTATGCTTTCGCTTAGATTCACTTTTTGTATATAAACATTTGACTTAAAATATTTTGTTAGCAATCTGCCTGTAATCTGTTCGTCTGTCAGTGAGTTAAATTTAACTAAAAATTTTTTGATTTGAATTTTTTGTACGCACGATAGCATTGGAAATAAAATTTCATAAAGGTTGTAAAAAGTAGACGTGTAAACTACTGCCTTTTCTGGCAAACCTCAGAACGGCTCGACTAAGAGTGCTTTTTTAAATAATAGGGAGTTGACATAATAAGCTTCAGTTCATTGTTCGGAGAACTTGATAATAATGGACAACTGACTTACGTGTAAATCGACGAAACATTTTTATCCACAAAAAGTAGTACAGGGGTTGTTACAATGTGGGGAGTTGGATGTTGGTATATCATATTAGAATGAAATTTTGGTCATTGTTGGTTAGAAGTAGTTGCTTGCAGAATACAGGTAATCTATCCAGGAACTATCTTTTTTACTGATGGTTGAGGTTTATCAACATATGGTTATAGTGCACCCTCAAAACCTAGTACATCATCTAGATGCTGATGCTAATAATCAGGCGGTTGAAGATCTATGGATGTGTGCAAAAGAAGGAAATTACGTTTTCTATGTGGAACGAGTCATGCATTAGACTTTTAAGTTATCTAAATGAATTTCTGAGGCACTACAAACATAAAACATGCTTTTGGACAATATTTTAAGTTACCTAATGATCCCGTGTAAATTACCTTCACAGGAATGGCATATTCATTGTATATTTGAAATGACATGTTTTATTTCAATGTTATTGTTAGATAACATATCTTTTATATAAATTTTTTTATTGTTTGTTGAAAAATAAGGTTAGTAAAATCTTTCTCATTACTTGCTTACGTTCTCTTTACAAAAAAAAAAGTAATCATATAATTTGGGATCACAGTTCTGAGGTTTGCCTTATTTTCAGTTGTACATTTCAGGCAATTATTAATTATTAAATAGTTAAAATGTTGAAATATTAATAAATAAATAATTTGCTTTCTTATAGGAAAATTTACTGTTTTTTGAAAGTTTGCCACTTGAAATGTTGTTGGTGAAACAAGGTGCTGAGGCAAAGATTTTCAAAGTCATGTTTTACGACAAGGAAGCTCTGGTTAAAATTCGATCTCGTAAAAGCTACAGACATTCTGTCCTGGATTGTTCACTGAATAATAAACGAACCAAAGCTGAAATAAGATGTTCATTGAAATGTAAAATGATAGGTTGTTTCATGTTTTTTTTTTATTTTAAACTAATTTTTATTTTATAAGAATCAATAAAATTGTCCAATAAAAATCCAATTAAAATTATATAAACTTTTAGCCAATGTTTATGTACAGCATCTTAGCTAAAATGATCTTAACAAAGTATGCGCACAGCATGGTACAACAGATATTATTCAACAGATATATTCTTTGTAATGAGAATTTTAAGTTTGCATTACATTGCAACAAATTTTGGAAATTATTATATATAAAAATTCTATGAATTTTTTACATGTTTT
Organism: Helobdella robusta; assembly: GCF_000326865.2. Classification (NCBI taxonomy): domain Eukaryota; kingdom Metazoa; phylum Annelida; class Clitellata; order Rhynchobdellida; family Glossiphoniidae; genus Helobdella; species Helobdella robusta. The sequence goes on along the minus strand of NW_008703718.1, from coordinate 607,466 downwards.
CTTATTTATTTATTATTTGCAATTTTAAAGTAAAAGTATTGATTTATTTTTCATTTTTTGTTTGTTAATGCCCTGTGCTATGCTTTTCATTTATTGTTTTTAACAAATTGTCCACATGCATTTTTTGAAAGTCAATTCTAAAAATTGTTTTACAGGCATAAGAACTCCCGCAATTTACTTTGTTGATTTCTTGAACAACAAAATATACATGGAATATATAAAGGACAGCATCACAGTGAAGCAATTCATCAGTGAGAACAATGTTGAAGGTGCTGATGATTTTGAACAGTCCAATTTGTACAATGTGGCACGTAACATTGGACATATAATCGCCACAATGCATAATGATGATATTGTTCATGGGGATTTAACAACTTCAAATTTTCTCGTTGACACATCTAACAACCAGATTGCAGTGATTGATTTTGGGTTAGGTTCGACAGTCAGTACTTTGGAAGACAAAGCCGTTGATCTGTACGTTCTGGAGCGTGCCATATTGAGTTCACATCCAAAGTCCGTTAAGTTTATTGAAGAAATAATGAAATCGTACAAAAGTAACATAAGTGCCTCGATCGTTGGAGTTTTAAAAAAACTTGAAGAGGTACGACAAAGAGGTAGAAAAAGGTCTATGGCTGGCTGATACTATCGGACCAATCAATTGTTTTACTGAATGTTTATAGTTTTTTTGTAGAATGTTATAAATATTTTTAATATTTACAACATGTTTGGCAAAAATTATAACCTGAAATCTTTTGCTGGATTTAATGTGTTTTGTGAGTTAGCCCCAAATGTTTACAACGTCGTTTGTAAAGTATTTTCATAAAGTTTGTGCAGCTCTCATCCTTACGCGAGTTACTTTGAAATGAGTAGCTAACAAATTGTCGACAAATAATGCAGGTTTTTCAAACGCGTATCAAAATGTTTTTATAGTTGATTGTGTTTTTTAAATTCCAGTATTTTATTTCGAGGCTTTTGCTAAAATACTTAACCTGATGTGGCTAGTAGAAGTTTTTTTTTGTAATCTTGTCTTTGTTGTTATTTGTTATGTTTCCTAATAATTTCTCAACGCTTGCAACTAAATGTAAGCGTAAAACTCAAAATTAAACGAATGTCGTTTTCTCAAAATTGCTTTCTCCTACACAAGTGTATGTTGTTAGTCATAGTTTTGGAAATGTTTTAACTGGCTTATTTTCTTTAAGAGTCAATCTAATGATACAATGAAGCTAGATTTTTAAGAAGCTATTTTAAAAAAGCGATAACTGGAATCTAGTTAATCAAGATGTCCTTCACCGCGAGGCAATCGTTTGTTCTGAAAGTTTTTTCAGGTATTCTATCTTCTGTCCTACTCCTTGCTTGATATTTCAATGAGTCTTATGAGACCATCATATTTTTTTCTAGCATCGTTTAGGTCTTGGCACATCAGTAGATGTTTCTTGGAGAATTTTCGATGCGTATTTTTACGCACATTACTTAGCTTAACACATAAGCCATCAGTAATTAGTTAAAAGGTCTTCATATTTTTTACTTGTGTTGCTTCATTTTTTTCATTTTCTTGGATTTCGAACAAACTTGGTTAATGCTTATATTGATATTGCAATTTTTAACGTCTGCAATCGATTTTGTTGTGCACAACTGATCTATTTCTACAAAAAAGAAATGATGTTTTAATTTATATGAAGGACTATTTTTAATTTTTTACGAAGAACTATTATACAATGCTTTTGTCATATTTGTCCATAAGTTCTGATGTTATTCACAGGCATTGCTTACGAGACTGGATACAAAAATTGTCGTGTTTGTAACGAATGTACGGTGAACATTGTTTGAAACGTTTCGATTAGTGAGCCACAAATTTAACTATTCTTCAGCTGGAATACATTTAATGAATTTTGAACTATTGAATTGTTCCAAGATATCTATTCCATTATTGACTTAACGATTCTGTAGTTGTATTTTGTTTTTAAGTTTTATTCAATTTGTGCAAGTCGCAAATCAATAGTGAAACAGGAGGAATGCAGGAAAGCGTTCAACAATCCATCCATCTAAGCAGTACAATTCGTGGTTAGAAGCATCATAAGAGGAACGTTCAGTGCGATGTTCGAACATGTTTCAGGTTCAATTATTAATGAGAATCGATGTACTTCTCGTAAAAAAAACTCTGTAACCAAAGAAACGAAGTAAATCTCTGCTGAGTTACATGCTTTGTGAAAAAACGCTTCAGCGCACGAAATAAACACGCACGCGCTTGCATTATTTAAAACGCAAGTTATATATATATATATATATATATATATAGACACATACATACATATGGGTGTGTATGTGTTTTTATTTGCGTGTGTTTGAAAATATAATAATAACATTTAACAGAGAACAAATTAATTGTTGTATTTTAAAATGTGGCCTCCCCTCTTCCCAAAACACATATACGCTCGTATCCCACAAACACATAAAAATAAATATGTTACAAATATATACTATACACACACCAATAACTAAGAAATCATTTACACACGCGCGCGCGCACACACGCATACACATATATGATGCGTATATTGTATGACAGTAACACTTGAAGACAGGCAACAACATGTAACAAGGTGATGATCATAATTTTAGGTTGTACACACATAGACATTCAAGCACACAACGATATATATTTGTATGATTAAACACAAAATTCTTGTTATGCATTATATATCAATTGATTACACCAAAAATAAACCTGTCTACATTTTAACTAAAACAATTTTATATTGAATTTAAACATTTAAGTGCATTTTGTTGTATAAATTTTGAAAAATTAATTTATTTTGAAAGATGAAAGCCGTTCTGAAGCACGGGAATAAAACTTTCCAACTAGCCGCAAAGAAAACATTCATTGGCAGACATGGACAAAATGACATAGTTTTACCTGTAAGTTGTGTCGCTGTCTGTTAGCTGTGAACGTGTCATTTATTTGCCGATAATTGTTTAGAAGAGCCCATTGTGATTTTGACCGTTTTGTTTGTGTATATATACGTGCTCATTAGCGTCTGCTATGAAAAAATTTTTCAGTGAAAATGTTTAGGTAGAAGTCATTCTATTTGTGATTACTTGAAGATTTTCTCACATCAGAATTGCGCCGCTGATCTTCTGTTTCTTGTTTATCATTTTCATTTTTTATTCATTTTTGTTCTTTTCCATTGCCATGGCTGTTTACAAGCTCACCTTCTATAGCAAGCAACTGTTAATCTATGTACAATATATCTGCAAAAATACGCTCGCAGGAAAATATGGAAAACTAAATAATATATAAATATGCTTGTAAATAGTTAAACAAATGGAAATAAAATTATCTATTGTTCCATTCAAACAATCAGTCACCTTCCGTGGATTCTCAACACGCCCTCATTGAATGTGACCTGAAAAGTTTTGATTATTACATTAAAGATCTGAATTCGGAAGAAGGAACATACGTCAACGGTGTTCCAATAAGAAACGCTAAAAAATTATCTAATAATGATAATATTTCCTTTGGGTCGCTTATATTCGAATTCATATCTAACGAAAGCGACAATGTGAGTCCATTTTTCAATTGATTTTCAAAGTACAACATTAAATTTTTTCTAAAGTAGGTAAGAATTCATACTCACAAATTTACAGAACAGATCTGTAACACCTTCGGTTTCATTAAATTACGGATCTAGAAGTATGATTTTACCTGAATTGAAAAGTAAAGCAGTAGATTCTGGAGGCAATATTCTGATGATTGCCGATGAAATCAATCCGTCGGATAAATTGATCACGAAATGCCACAGTGCGCACGAAGCCAGGAAAGGAGTTTTGTTGAAGAAGAAAATGGCCTGGAATGGTACCTATATTCTTTTAACAACATTTTTTAACGATGTAAGCTGATGATGTTGTTATTAACCATGTTATATGATGTTGTTAAATGCCGATTTATATTTTTCAATTTAAAAATTTTGTGTATTATTTAGGACCTTCACTGAATAAAGTGATAAATATCATTTTATTACCATCCACTATGTATGTTGTAGCGTTGTTTTTCGATCTTGCGTTCAAATTGAGTGCGTTCGATTTGCGTTCAAATGCGAAGCCATTATCGTGATTTAAAAAATAAGGATTGAGTGAAGATGAGAGGAGCGACAAAATAAATTCACCTGCTGTGGAAATGAGAAAAATGATCATGATTAAAGATGAACAGCTCAGAGAAAGATCACTTCAACTTCACGAGAACAAGATAAAATTGGATCGCTTGCAAAATACCGTTTATTCACTCCAGAAACAACTGGAAGAAAATTCTTTGGTTATTAACTAATTTACATTTTTACAAGCTTATATTTAATTGTTGCTGGCTTTAGTGTTGCTTTTCGAAATGATTATATTTTAAAAATAATATTAAATGCACTTACAATGAAAAACATTCTTTGCAAATTATAAATAATTAATTTAATTACATAAAATACACACAGAAATAACAAAATGTATATATCTCAGCATAAAAATTATTCATCAGTCTGTGAGCAGACTTTGCTACTAAAATTCTGAAATTCATTTGTAGTATATTTAATGAACAACACTTAATGTTATGTTCCGTGTTTTAATTTGTGTTGTATTATCAATTTTATCTAAGTGGGTTCTTGAAAACGTCAAAAATTCATTGAAAATATATTTATTGAAGAAAGTACAAGCCATTGATGACAACGAACTTGATTCAAACCTAGCTGATGAAAGACTAAAAAAGGAGTTGATGGACGTACGTCAAGTTTTCGAACTCGAAGTTAAGGTTAAAATTTATGAACTTGTTGGAACTTCTTGAACCATTTGTGAGCAATCCGATGTTTGTCTTTCAATATTCATTATTGTTTCTTCCAGAAAAATAATGAGTTGAAATGCGAAATGACTCAAATGAAGCAGAAACTTGAAACCGTGGAAAGATCGTTACTGACGACATCTGTTACATTGGAACAAACAAAACAACAGGTTTCAGTTTTTCTTTCCGAATACCAGCAATAAAAATGACTGTCAAATTTTTTATGTTGTCGCCACAAAATGGCTGTGTTAATTTTAAAACAAACTAAGATTTCAAAAACAGGACTAACTAGTTTTTTGGAAGCCATTGATTATCTTCAACAAATTTTAAGCGTTAAAATAAAATCTTCCATACCAATACATATCTTAAATATTTTTGTATCAACATTGAAAAGTATCTAGACTGGGCATGCAAATGTTTTTGTGTAATACAAACTGATACATATTAACATTTCCCAATGCATAAAGGTAGAAAAGTGAAACACGACAGATGGTCTTCATTAATTGCAATCTGATTTTCATCTTAACTGTTTTTTCCAGTTGAATAAGTTTAAAGGATTGTTGACACAACTGATTTACTGCGGAGTTGAATGCAACAACTTTGCAACAAATGAAGATGAAATTTATGTGGCGGGAAAGTTGTTACTTAGCTCAAAATCGAAAATACTTCTAGAAAATCAGGTTGAGTATGCTTGAAATATTTATTTGAACAGATTTTTTTTTTTTAAATTTCACATTTTTTATAAATTCATTGCGCTATTTTTTAGTAAAATTTTATAAAATTTTTAATAAACTATATTTAATTTGGGAAACACTTTCAAAATAATACTACTAAATTTTTGTAAATTAATTTATTTGTTCTCATACACTGAAATCGCGATTGAAACTGATCTAGGTATATAGGCCTATACATGTAAAATCATATTAAATATGAAACTAAGATTTGTTTGAAAAATGTATGATGATTTATAGTTCACAAATTGCATTTGGTTCGTTGTCAATTAAGCGAACAATTTCCTACAGAATATGAAACTGCTCTTGAAAGATAATTCTACTTTCCAAGAGGACATTGAAAGATTTAAATCTGAAGTCCTCGTCTTATTGGTATTTCTTTCCAATTCTAATTTTATTTTGAACACACCTGCTTACGATTAAATAAAACTGTTCAACATTCATAAATCTTGAAATTAAAGAAGATATTGCTAATACGTTGATATTTTTTTATCATATGCTTGAAAAATTATGCGGTGGTCTGTTGTGTAACAACGTACAACGAAACCATACTTTGTGTTGCATTTATTTCATAAATAAACTGTTACAACATATTTATTTATTTGATAATACGCTGTTTGATAATGCTGTGGATCGCGACAGTCAGTCGAAAATGTTTAAGGCCAACAAATCTGAAATTCAAATTTATCGTTATGTGCTTCTCTTTTTATTGACAAACGCTTCAGAAAACTTTCACCTTTAAATATTCATCGCAAATGATTCATGTTTTTTTTATAAATTAGACTTTAAATTTATATTCTGTTTCAACGTTTTTCGTAGTTCTTTCCTACTCTTTATTTCTTAGAGCAATTTGGATGAAGAAGGATGGTCTGCTTTCAGCGTCAACAAAATGTTGGATAGTTTGAAATTGATAGAGTTTGATGGCATCTACATGAAAAGGATTCAAGATCTTGTAGATGAGCCACTAAAACACTGCCATGCTTGGTTGAGATCACTGGAGGTCTTAATGAATACCATGTCAGATTTTAAGAAACCATTTGGTGAGTACGCTTGCTTCTTTTAGGAACATAAAAAACCTAGATAATATTATATCCAAAATAATTTGCAAATTGTGTTTTTAAATTTCAATTTTTGTTATTAACAATGTTGTATATTAGACAAAACTTTTCATCATTAAAATTAGATTTTTTATGAGACGGCGTGCACGTAGTTCTCTTGTTTATTGTAAGACTTACTTCGATTTGTTGATCCGCCCGGAGTCTGCGTTGTATATGTATCAATTGTCAATTTTTGTATTTAACAATTAAAAAGATATCAAAGAGTACATAACTCGATCGAACCAACAACTCAACATTTTCAACCTGAAAGAAAACATCAACATAAATTTTAATAGCCACCTTAAAAAAGATCTTCAAAAGTTCAGCTCAGAAATAAAAGCTGCAATTGACCATGTTGAAAAGATTTTTGAAAATGGAATTATTTCCGTACATAGCAAATGTAAGCAATCTATCATTTGTTCAACTTTGAATTTCTGACTTTCGATTTATTAAATTACTACATTCAGGTTTAGAGTTGCTGAATGATCAGCTGAATGTTCACAGAGCTAAACTCAATGACGCAAAACGTTGTGTGATCGAAGAAACAAACGTTAATGAAAAACTTTCTGAAAAATTGGAAATCTTAAAACATGTAATTTGTTTTTAAATTTGTACACGATTAATGATGATTAAGGGTTGTTAGTTAATGATGAGTGGCTGTTTATAACGATATTGAAGTTGTCTGTAAGACGGAGCGATATTGGAAAGCTTCTGATGCATCGTAACGGGCAGCGTCTCTATAACAATCTTTTAAATATTTTGACATACCCATACCTGCTAGGGTATGGGTATGTCAAAAATCTAATGAACCAAAATTTGGTAAATTATTTTTATCTTATTTTTAACTACCGACGTCAAAACGATACAAAAAATCAGTCGATTTGATATTGAAAAAGTTTAGTTTATTGTTTGATGGCAGCAGATATGTGACCTGCTTAACAAAAGATTTCAAAATTAAGAACGTCGCAACAAATGAAAAACGATTGTGACATTTATAGGCAGCCCCAATCACTGAGATGATGATACGATGGTGATGATAATGTTGATGATAATAACAATATCTTAGGAGCTTAAGAAGAAGGAAGAAGAATTTAGAAAGTTACAGAAGCACCTAAAATTGATGAAAATTGAAAAAGTATGTATCTTTCCAATCTTGTGGTTTGATATTCGTTTGAATTGCCATTTCATGTTATTCTCATTATTTACCTTATTCCAAGGTAGAGTAGCAATAAAGTCACAAATTTGTTTTATCTTATATAAAAATATGGACATATGACATATAGACGGGTGTTGATTGTGGATGATTGTTTTATGACGCAAACCTGTACCGATAAAAGCAGTAGCCTACCATCCTACTTATTATAATTCTATTGCACATATAAATTCAGCAAATTTTACAAATGTATGTTATTATTTTGTTTTTATTTAGTTTTATTGCGTAAATAAAATATTTCTGGAGAAAAAATTTTTTTTGGCATGAAGACAACCGTACGTTTTGAATTTTGCATTGTAAATAAATATTTGAGCATTAATAATGATGGCTGCCACAGGGACAAGCCGAGGAAAACAGCATAAAATTCAAAGAACGAATCGAAAGTTTAAGCAAGAAACTGAAAACGTTGAACACCGACTGCGAAAAAATGAAATACGAGCACCAAAATACTTACTCAAACATGCAAACTAAGATAAACAGCCTGCAAGAGACCATTTCAGCATTTAAATCCAAAGAAGAGCAATACGAAATTGAATTATCTTCACTGCGTCTGCAAATGTTAAACGATCGACTCCAACTTGTTTCCCGCTCGTCGCAGACCGATTTTAAGAGTTCCGAATGTAACTGCGAAAGTACAGACGCAGCAGATCTCACTAATGATGAACAAGTTTTTTGCACAGCAGTCCACAATGAAGACTCGCAGTTAATAAAAATTGATTTCGAAGAGACAACAAACATCCCAACTTTTTCCGAATTAGAGACTGACACGCTGGTGGATGTTGTTCACACTAAAAAGGATGCACTTTTAAAGGATTCTTTCAAAAACAGCAGAAGTTTTGCTAAAGAGAAAAGTGCATTGTGTAAAACATCTAGAAACAAATCTGACGCACAAAATAATTCAAATGAACACGACAAGAAGACCATAAGTAACTTGAAGAAAGATATTTCAGTGCTGGTATCGAAACAAACAGACATGAATGGTATATACGTTATTTATTTTTAGTTTTCAGTTATTTTATGTTAAGTTGATTAATTATGTACAGAATATTTTAAACAAAAAGTTTATGATTCACTTGAAATAAATTTTTTCAAGTTATTAAATGTTATCAAACTCTGATTTTAAATTATTTATTTTTTATTCTGAATTGAATTCACTTTGAGCCAAATTGGAAAATATTTTAAAATCCTCCTGCTTAACAAGATTGTCATAAAAAATTCTTATGAATTCCAAAAAATTAAATCATAGAATTAAAAGAGTTTCATCGGAAAGAGATAAATTCAATGTCAGAAAAGTTTCAACAAATGCGCACCAAACTGAACAGATCGAACCATCAAGTCACACAGCTGGCCCAACTCGTGGACAGACAAAAATCTCAAATTGAAAATCTTCAACTGGATTTAAAGTTTTTAATTTTTACATTTTTCAAAATAATTTTTGAAGGGGGAATTTAATTTTAAGAGGCCAGTTTTAGAAATTCTAGCATTTAATATCGATAGCTATTATAGATAATTACTTCAAAAATTATTTAAATTTTACTTCTCACTTTTTCCACATTTTTATTCTTATATTTAGCAATCTCGGTTTTCAAGATAATAACCGACACAATTTTGTAGAAGTAAATGTTGATTAAATTTATGTAAATAGATTCAAAATGTAATGTCCTACAGTTACTAAATAAACATTTGAATTGTTAGAAAGCAATCAGCGGTTATAGACGAGTATCAAACGAAACTGGAGAAACAAACTGTTGATATGAGAATCCTGGAAAACCTCTTGCCATCAGGCAACAGTGCTAATGAAACACACAAGGTTCTTATTAGCTGTGGAGTTCTTTGGCGATGATGATTGAAGCTTCATTAATTAATAAATTAATAATTATTCTCACATCAGTTTAAATAGTTTCTGCACTATATTCAATATTAATATTTGATTTTACGATGAAACAAATATTTTGTTAGGCTGTAATGCTACCTTCAAGCAGTGATCTGATTGAAATTGGCGCTTTGTGCAAGGAGCAAATGCACGCACAAGTGATTGAAAAACAGAAAATAACTTTGGTCGAGACGAGGAAAATGTTGAAAAAAATGCAACATGTTCAACAGCTGATTGATAATGAAAGTGAAGTTTTTTATTTGTTTACGTGGTGTATAAATGTGAACAGTTTTTAATATTTTGGGCCAAATTTTGTTGCATTAGGACTTATTTCCTAGTTTACAAAAATCGTTATTGATATTTTGCTACAGAAGAGTTGACAAATCTTCACATAATAATGAAAGAAGTGCTGTTAATGAAAAAAGATCTGGACCTCATAAAATCGACAAACTTGGCAGCCGCTCCTGATCTTTGTGTGCCTCAAAAAGTTTTTGAACTTTTATCATCGTTTAGCGAAATGTCCACAATTGATGTTTTTGTTAATGAAGCTGGATGCGATGAAGATCAGATTCAGAATACTCATGGCAGTTTGGATAATGTTGACAAGTTAACATTCTTCGTATTTTTTCTTCATTTCGGGAACTTATTATTCTGAAACAAAACTTTCTCATTTGTGTAGCCATCATTTATTAATAAAATGTTATTAATAAAAAAAATTTTGATTCAAGATCCGCATCTTTGTTGGAAAGTTCATCAAGAAGTAAAAGCAAATTTGTAACTCAAAATGTGTTTGATATGGAGTATGAAGCTCATAAACAAACGAAACACTTGCTAGATCTCTCTGAAAAATCTGTTAGTTTTTTTGCTTCTATGGAAACATTGTTTTGGAAGTTTTGAAAATTCGCCGTCTCCTTAGATTACAATATAAGTAATAAATATAAATAATTATTTACATGCGGAGAAGTTTTGATTAACTAAGAAGTAATAATTTAATTTTTAATTTAGACGTATGATATCTTAAAATGAAAAGTTTCCATTTTAGGTACAAATATTCCATCCGCCCACATTCTACATATTACATGCCTCAACTCACTTTGTATTCGTGAACATTTATTAAATTACGATCGTATTAAAACTGCGACAGGAGACGAAAAATTTTATGATTCGGCTGCGATGTTAATGTTAGCGTAAGTTGAGAAGAAATAATTTCACAATAATGTATATTTTTATATTTTTAGCTAAGCGACTCTGACTTAAAATCACTTCTTACTTAGGCTACTCTAATTTTTTGTGTCAAACCTTAACTACAAGTCTGGTGTAGACGGTGTAATAAGCATTTGTGTTTGCACCATACGCATTCGAATCACACCAACACGCAATAACAACACAACTCAATTTACGAAATTTTTACCAGTTCGCGCTAATTCGCTGATGAATTTTAATAATGAAAGATGAAGAGTTTTAAATTCATACAGTATTCAGAAACCATCTGTAACATAATAAATGTTCTTGAAATGCCATGGATGGAAACTGGCGACCAGCAACAGTTTATATCCTTGAACTACACGCCATCAAACAAATATGAGGTGTCGGAGTTAAGGGCGAAAATTTCTGAAAATATTATGCAAAAACTGAAATCTATAATGTTAGAATTGTCTTGGAGTAAAAACGTTGCAAAAGAATACGAAGAGAACAAGAATCAACTAAGGTTTATATATATATTATTAAAATTTTCTATTGTTTTTTAAATTAAATTGTTTTGAAAGATTTAAAAAAAATTTTTGTTGCAACTTTCGTAAACTTTTTTGATTCAACTATTTTTTTCGAATATAACAAAATTGTTTAGCCTTCATGCGAGATATATATGTAATATATATACGAGGTAATAAACATAATATCATACATTAAGGAATTGTTCGGCTTTTCAAAAGATTCGTATATATATATATATATATATTTATTTATTTATTTATTTATATGTAAGTATATATATATATATATATATATATATATATATATATATATATATATATATATAATTCATTCATTTCATATATTTTTGTAGACAAGCAGAAGTACTTGTTGAAGAAACAAGTGGCAAGTTGGACTTCATGACGGTTCGTACTGCAATTTATTATCTTCAATTCCCTTGTTTTCTCTCGTGTAGTTTTCTCATTTATACTATTTATATTTCTCAACCATTGCTGAAATGATTGCACACAATTATCCCCCTATACAAAATTACTTCGAGAAGAACATTCATGAAATTTTTAAAATTTTGTCTTAATTATATGTTGTCTGTGAAGTTTTCTATGTTTCAAATCCTAATTTTTTAAAGCAATGAACAAAAAGGAAGAATGGCGTACGGTTGAAATAAAATTTTTTTACGTAAATAACGAAAATTTAATTGATAAAATAATTTACGTTAATGTCATCGCGTGTATGATCGATCAAAGTTTACACGGAAGATTAAATAAATATGAAATAATTACAGGACAGCGTTGTGAAACAAAAAGAAGAAATCATGCTGCTAAAAGAAGCGTGCCGAAAAGTTAAAACTGAATTACACAAAGAGAGACGGTTAAATGAAAGCATCAAAATTAATAAGGTAGTACTTCATTATTTTTTTTACAGAATCAGCAGAACGTTTTTTTTGTAACATTTGACAAGTTTTTAAATTTTGCTCAGCGATATATTTTTAAAAGCTGTTCAACTTTTTTTATTAGATTTCCACAATAATACTGTTCCTTATATTTCTATTTCTAACTTATCAATTGGAAGTTTTTCAAACTGGCTTGAATTGTTATCACAATAATAATAATAGCGTCAGTCTGATGAATATTTTATTTTCAGTCGTTTCATTTTGAAAGAGAGTTTTCGATGAAACTTGGATGGCCCAAGCACGATTGCATTAAAGATGATTATGTAGGCACTACATTTTATGAATTTTTATCTTCATTTTGTTATTTAATATGAATAAAAATATATTTAATTATTTCAAGAGCAAAAAATCTGTTGACATTGGGAACAGAATTGGATCTAGCAGATGTTCAAACAAATCTGTTTCTAATGCAACTAAAAATAAATTGACCATCAAAGTTCTTTCCAACACAATTGATAATTAACTTATTTTCAATAAAAATTATATGAATATAATTTTTTTAAGTTTTTATGCAATATTTAAAAATATATATTAGTTCAGTAATTACAAAAGTGTTGGTTTGGAATTGTTATTTAATGTGTACAACAGATACTGGCATTTTAATTCCATATCTTGTCTCCATTGCCTGGTTCCATGCTGGTGATTGAACTAAATTTGCTTCTGGATGGTGACTTTTCAATTCAAAAACCGTACCTTTTGAAGTATTTTGCATGTTGACATATTTAAAGTCCATGTCGTTAGAATTTATCTTATTGGTTTGATGATAGAGATAATCTTTAATTTTTTGCAACGACACATCATTATTAACCAAATATGCTCTTAGACCAGCCTTTTTCGCTATTTTTACGTACAACACTCTGTCGTCAAATAAAAAAATTTCGCTTGGTTGTATTGCAACGTTGTGAGCGTTTTGAATTCTTTGAACAACTTTGTCTAAATGGTTTTGTTTGCCAACTTTGTAAACTTCCAAAGATAATTGTGGATTAATTTTACTCGGATTTGCTTCAATTAAAATTTTATCTGTGTTACTGCGAAAAAAAATATTTTTTTAAAAATTTGTAATATAATTTCAAGTTTAAAAATGCTTACTAATTGGGAAAAATATGACGCAAAACTTTTGAAATCAATCCGGGTTGAACTGAAAATGTCACTATGCACAATTTGAAAGAACCATTCTCTAGAGCTGCACCTATCAAGTCCTTGAAACATGGTCTAACATGTGAAGCCAATTTCTCAACAGAACCCTTCCACTTTCCCCCTGTGTTCAGGTCAACGAGGGTTAAATCGAAATCAAACGCCAGTAATTTTATTCCTAAATCTCTCTGTAATGTTTTTAAGATATGTTGAACAACATTAGAGTTAGAATTTAACACATTAGTCCACCATTTATCAGACATTTTTACATTCAAACTATTCGTAAAAAATCTTCCGTCAAACAAACTTGTTCGTTGATACAAATTTTTATATTTAGCAATGAAATGTAATGTATGTAAAGGAGTATATAAGTATATACTTTAAACGTTTATTTCTGTATGTATATATATATATATATATATGTGTGTGTGTTTGTGTGTGTATATATATATATATATATATATATATATATAAATTATAGCACGACACGAATATTTTCAAATAGCTAGTAAGCTGAAAAATTGATAATTTACTATGAAGGAAGGAGTAACCTAGGCACAAGTGCGACAATGAAAGGCATTGATAGCTTGCCATGAATTGCATTGGGCTTATCATACCTTGAAAGTTTTTATAACATGTCAATATTGCGAATTAATTAAAAATAAAATTACGAATATAATTCGAATATGTCAGAAATAATGGAAGCAGACTACATCGTAAGAAATTTGTTAATGAACAATCTCAACATAAAGTTAGTGGCTATTGATTTGGATCGTACACTCCTCGATACAAGTGTTGCCAGGCATCCATTCATGGCAGCGAAAGATGTGGCAAAGTACCATGTAAAGGCAATGTTTCGCATTTTGGTACCAATAATTTTAGATTCTCGCTTAGAATGCTGCATAGTGACTTATACGTGGCAAACGAAGCTCATTCGTAATATACTATCCGCAGCTTTTCCTCACCAGTTAGTATGAACAACAATGTGATGTCAATTTTTTGATTTTTTTGGCTAAGTTTATTAAATTTGATTATGTAGAAATTGCTTAAAAAAATATTTTCCATACATTCAGTGATACGAGTCGTATTAGAATAGAGGGTCCCAAACAACCACTGCCTGGGCTTTATTTAATAGGAGAAAAATTATATGGAAAAGAAAAATATTTGGAAACTATTCTATCATTAATAAAAGCTGAAAAAAATCTTCATATTAAAAACGATGAAATATTTTTGTTTGACGATAGTCAGAAAAACATAGATGCAGCGATAAAAAACAATCATTACTATTATAAAGTAACTGACCAATCGTCAGTGCAAGATTTAAGAAAGCACGTCGAACATTTTATAAGACAAAAAGAAAATGTCTACAAGCCTGAAAAGGATATTGTTCAACCATATTTAATCAACAAAGTGGCCATCGATAACTCTGTTATCCAAACAAACAACGTGCCACATCCACAAACAATTTTTATACAGCCTAATATTTTAATTTTTCACTCTCTCTCTCAAGATAATACTCTTTTTTAATATGCCGTGCATATAAATACATTTGTACACTTTTATTGACATTTATTAAATGTGTTAATCGAGGAATGCACTCCCGTAATTCTCATTTAGATTCAGAACTTATAAATGTATATAGAAAATGACTATAAACATGTTAAAAATGTTACTGAGTCTATTTATTGTTTTCTCTGTGCATCTCCGCACTCCGTTTAAATATGTATGTATTTAAGTATGTGCTGGTACGTGTAATGTACTGTTGTTAACTTTAACGCTCGTCACTACCAACATTAACTTCAAGATCTCTCAAGATTACCAGTGTTGTAGCTTCAAGATTACCAGTGTTGTAGCTTCCAACCATCGTCAAGTTATCTTTATTCCGTAAGTTTAAGATTTCCGATAGATGAACAAAACTGCTTCAAACGCAAACTTTTTTGAACACGTTTAGTTGATTACCAACACTAAACTAATCCAAGTAACTACGTAAATCACAGTTACAACTTCTCTTCAAACTTTGCTGTTCACTTCGCTACTCCTGCCCATTCTATACAAGATATAACAGTAATTATAAGTATTATTTTTATAGCCATGTCACTCGTTTTGTTATTTTTGATGATTTTTTGTTTTACCGTTATTATTATTTCAGTGTTAGTTAATTATTTTACAGTTTTTAAACTCGTAAAATTACTGAAATCACACAAATATTGTTTTGTAATAAAAATACTAAATTTGTTTTGAAATAAAAATACTAATTTTGTATTGGAAATTAAAGTTAAACGAACCATGTCAAATATTCAACTTAGTATAATTTTGGATTTATGTCAAAATTATAAAAGGTTATTTTGTGATCGTAAGATATAGTAGTTCGACTATATAGTAATTTATGAAATATACCGAATTTCTGGTATTAGATAGTTTTTATTACATTTCTCAATATTTCTAACAAATTCTTGTCGTCATTATTTATTTTATTAAAGTAAGATTAATATACAGTTTTCCAATTCATTCTAGAGTGTTCGATATTGTTAGGTTTTTTAAATGTAGTGGCAATTGATTCCGAAGTTCAAAAATTCTTTTTGCTTCTCAGTTAGGGTGTGTTGGCTTAAGTTAATAAATTTATCGCTCATCGCATCATTGTGACCTTTCTTAATAAGAGTGGCCAATTCTTTGTGATTGTTCAAATTGATTATCTGTTGGTAGCTTTTGGCAATTTCTTTCAAGCATTTGGTTATATCTTGTTAAATGTTATCGTCGATATTACATTGTGTCCACTGGTTTTCATAATCCCTTAGTTTTTGAGACAAATGGGTGACTACATTTTGCTTCGCTATTAACTCACGAGAAAGATAGATCATTCGTTGCTCACGTTCATGTTCGCTTGTTAAGTTTCTTCGATTGGTCGTAGATATTTTAGTGAATGCTTGTAAAATACCATAATTAATGTAGTAATTTATGAAATCTACCGAATTTACGGCGTTGGATAGCTTTTTATTACATTTCTCAATATTTCTAACCAAATTCTTGTCATTATTAATATTATTAAAGTTAGAATAATATACAGTTTTCCAATTCATTCTCGAGTGAATATTGAGAAATGTTTGTGCGTGCGTGCGTGCATTGCATACACGTTGTATTGTGTGCGTTTATGAAACGTGAACGCTTCCGTTTATCGTTAAATGCAGGTGCTACGGTTTAATTCCTACATTGAAATTCTATATCGTGCTTTCTTGCACTAATCACTGAACCCCTATATTAAATAATGTTTTATTCTTTGAATGCTTTGAAACAATATAGTAAACATATAAATGCTAAAAAAATGATGACTTAAAAAATTGACAAGTCATTTTCATATCTTTACTGTAAATAAAATATGACCCAAACAATTCCAGGTTGACGTTCAGATATAATAGCCAAGTTTATTTCATAAAGCCTGTTAACAAGTACACTGCATATACAGCCCAAGCATGCAACAAAAATTTTATCTGTCCGCCGAATTGTCGCTTCAAGTTTTTCTTGCTTCTACACTGAATATACCGGATTGACTTTTGAACAAATTTTAGACTCAAATTTTTTTGCAACCCCTTCATGAAATGCAAAACATTTTATTCTATGTAAATATGCATGAATACGACTAAATGTGATAAACGCGAAAGGCAGATAGAACAATAAGAATTAAACTAAGGTTACCTAGATTAACTTTTAATCGTAAGCAGTCTGAATTTTCGTTACAAACTTCCACCATGTCATAGTAGCGCCGGTACATGCTTTTGCCAAAATTGCCTCGGCACGTGGAATTCACTTTACCACGTTTTTTATTTAATAACAAATTCTGCAGCGGTTATAGGAATCTTGTGAGGCATTAAAACGGGCTTTACACGCCAGTCACACCGAGGACTCCGCGATCGTAGAAGTTTATTAGAAGCGTTTACTTTTATATACTGTGTACTCCTTCGGTTCAACATTGAAGCGCTTACTCCTACTGTCGTCGTCGTTCTAAAAAGCACAAGTACACGCCCACATATTTTAAAATGGCCGTGGCAATGCGTTGCGAAACAAAAATTAGAGATGCGCGAAGACCACGCTATAAGTTTTAAGTCGAAACGTTTAAAATTTAAAAACAGTACAATAACTGGAGAACGTACACAAGATATAACATGTCTGCCATCAGTAATGGTAGGTGATGAAATTGTCTTCAAGGACAATCGACTAAGAGCCATTTGATAATTGTCATCACGCGGCAGACAGAATTTATTGAGTTACATCAAAAATACACCGCATTACAAATCCACATAAGATATAAAATAATCTTTAAAATAGATGCACAACAAAATGAAAGAAACAATTCAATCTAAATCACATTTGCGAATACTTAATCGCTTGCAATCCGCACAACAACGTTCACCGAGACAAGCCCTGCATAAAAACGGAAAATGAAGCGAAGCACGTGACCGCAAAGACAACGCAACTATTAATTTATTCAAAACTCGAAAATAATTTTTAATATATATATATATAATATATATAAAAATAATATATAGATATATATGATCGCTACCATATATATATATAAATTTGATATTGTTTAATTAATTTTTCGAATTTTGATAGACATATATAATTATTATTGATCAGAAAAAAGCTAATATAATTTAACAATTTGTTTATTTTTTATTATATTTTTTCCGTTAGTTAAGTGGCCGTACTGTATATATTTATATATATATATATATACATATATATATATATACATATATAAATATTTAGGATAAAATCACTACCAGTTCACGACAAAACATTTAAAAGTGTACGAGAAACTTTGGACGAATAATAATTATCTAAGGAAAAAATCAAAATATAGTAGACTTTTTAAAGATTCACTATCAGTTTTTACATTGTTATAAATTTAATACCTAAAAAATAGAGAAAGTTGCTCTTTGTTAATTGTTTAAAAAATATTTTTTATTAATGATCCTTCCACACTTCTGCCATAACGAAAACCTTTCCTGGAAGCTGGTGAATCGTTGCTATCTGCTGATCCCTGTGATTCAATTGAATTGAGACCGAAAGGAAGGGAACCAGTGTGATAAAAATAGGCCCGACCAGGGTTACCGTTTTTTATCGATGATGAGGAAGCGTAGTCACGAATCAATCTGTGGAGTAATACATTCCCATTGCGTTTGTCAAATTCTTGTTTTGCTTCAAAAGTTTTGGAATCATCAACCCAGTAACATTCGTCTTCAGCGTTGTTAACATTCTTGTCGGCTTGTTCTTTGACTTGGTGAAGTAATTGTTGAATATTAGTTAAACAAACCATTTTGCTTCCTGCTTTGTCGATTAAAACCCCGATAATAACAACACTAAACAAACTTCTTAAAGTAATTTTTGACATTGCATATAAATTAATTTAATTATAAAATAACCATAAAATTATCTTAATTTCGATTATTTCTTTAAAAAACGAATTCTGTTCTGAAAACTGCATTTGCTGCACTGTCGTATTTAAAGGTTGTTCATCGTCTGTGAAGTGACGTGTTTACGACATAATGATCAGATGACTCGCGTAGCAGAACAAAATAAGATAATCAGTAAGATTATCTTATCAGCATGGACTTCTAAACAAATCTTTTGAATTAGCGTGACAGACAAATGAGTTTAAACCTTTCATCTTGTGACAGTCTATTTTTTGAGAATTTGTCTGAAACTTCGTGATTACTTAATATCTAAGTCTGAATTAAACCCCACTATTTTAACTTTAGATAAAATCATAAATCTAAATAAAATAATATTTGTATAAATAATAAAATAATATATATATATACATATGTGTAAAAATATAGTTTTTTATCTATTTATACACGATACGCTTGTGTATAAGTGTAAATTTAAGAAAGAGTAAAGTTCAACTTTTTGAGGAGGAAGATTTCGAATGTTTTTTATTTTTTCCCCTTTTTGCTACAATTCGTGACCGCTAAGTTATTTATATTACTGAGACAAAAGCGAAACGGTTGCACAGACAATGATGGCAACCAAGGAATAAGATGATTGGCAATAGGGAGATCAGCCACACAATATATGAATAACATTTATAAACACAATAGGTCATTTCTGATAAGATTGAGACTATTAAAAACATGAACGCAGCTAATCGAAACCTACCTATGGCTAAGAGTGGACAAAAAATGAGTGAAGCCTTACAAATGAGGTGTTACAGAAAACTGCTAAGAATATCATGGGCTCAACACAAGCCAAACGAATGGTTGCTAGAAAAATTAGAAAAAGAAAGAGAATAACAAAAAAAAATGTAGAAGCTAAGTTATATTGATGTCATAGCTAAGAAATCAAAAAGTTTAGATAAAAGAAGGAGGAAACGGAAAGAGTGGGAGACAAATAAGATGTTGGATTGATTTCGATCAGGTTCAAAACTGAACCGTAATAGGCAACACTAAATTTTATTCGAGGATCAATTGTGTAATGAAACATCTTTCGCAAAAATTAACAACTTACATGTGGCATCATTAAATTTAATTAATTAAAAACTAATTTTTATTTATTTAACTGCTATCGATATTAAAAAGATATACAAATTTAAATGAAATAAATCATTGGAAATTTAAAATAATTTAAATGATTAAAACATTAAATATCATTCAATTCTTTTTTAAATCGTTCCGTTAACGGTTTCATACGATAAAAATCCCATAAATGGCAAACAAATTCTGTCACAGTAATCGCGTTTGTGTTATGACCGACAAGCCTCAATATGAATACACCATCTTGCTTCAAATAATCTTCAACAAATTTAACAACTTGTTTTTTATCAGAATCAAATTGTATTTTGTTCATTAGATGCAAATGTTTCTTGACGTAACGACGTTTTTCAACTCTAAGAGCGACTCGTGTCATCCAAGTAACAAGCGAAAATGCTAGAACAATTGACACGAGTGCTAGCCAAAACCATATAAACAGATAAATTTTTTCGTTGAATAGATTAATTGGCAGCACACACTGTACAGTATATCGTTGAACATTCCCCAAACGTCGAATCTTAAAATCGCACATAGTAACACGGGGAAATCGAGGTGAAACAGACAAGTTAGTGCCAATGATCGCGCTTTTTATAGCTTCAAACCCATATAGATGAAAATCCTGTCCAAGGAAGAAATTCAAGACAAACAATTGACTGACCACACATGCAAAGGAAAGGACTTTTACTGTTAAGTAGAGAAGAACGAGATAATTTCCTCTACGTCGTCCACACGATGAAAAGCAAGTGCGCGACAAAAAATGTTTTAAACTTATTGTACAACCCGTTGATACATCTTTTTGGCTTGATAGATATCTGCAAATAAAAAATTTATCAGTGCTATCAAGATTATCAAAGGATACTTATATTTTCAAAAAGCATTTTTTTAAATTTTAAATTTAATTAATCTAAACTTTCAGTCATAACAAAAAAATTATTTATCAAAAAAATATTACACACCGATCCATTTGTTTGATCATATATGAAAGAGTTTTCTCTTTATTTTCGGCAACATCAGCATTAGTGAACGTCTCACCAGCTTCAACAATTGTGTTAACATCTATTCCAGATTTGTCATTTAATCCTCTCCACAAAAGTATAGGAAGGTAACATAACAGCGCTTGCACAGCTAGTATCATAGGCATCCATTGGTAATAAGGAATAACTTGTCTTTTTTCTGACTCATTTTCTTTGGGAATGTTTTTTTCATATGGTAAATAATAAGTGTTTCTTATCCAGCAGAAGTTGTTTGTATATTCCTCATGGTTGCCAGTAAATTCTGCAGGCACCCAGCATTGAATTGGGTCACCAACGTATTGTTTCGTTGAGACTATAATAGCAAAAACCACAAATATGGCACTGGTGTGTCTGTACAACAATCTGTCTGAAAAATCATCATCGTTTCTTGATTTAGTATCTGGTATCTTGCCAACAGCACTAATAATCTTGTCCATTGTAATATAGTAGCTTCAAAAAAAAAAACATTTATATCATTAACGTGAAAAATTTATTGCTATCAAAATAGAATTACCTTGAGAAAACTATTGAGAAGTACTTAAAGAGTCATAAATAACTCTATGAAATGATTGCTATAATCTTTGTAATTTGATAACTAAGTGGTCTAATAAATGAAAATATTAAAAAAATCATTTGTAGCTATTCTACCCACAGAAGCTTTAAATAATTTCTTTGCTTTGTTGCATCCATTAAAACTCCCAATAATTTTTTTGGCTCCATACAATTTCAAAATTTTCAATAATTTCTTATTAATTAATTAATATATTTACAAAGAGGCAAAACAAAAAGGAGTGTATATATATATATATATTTATATATATATATATATATATATATATATATATATATATATATACACACAGACTGTCAATATCATTTCAGAGATGGCAAGTCATCTAGAGTACAAAATAAAATAAGCCTGCATATGCTACATGAATGAAATGTAATAAAAGCTTGCAAGGATGTCATTACACAAACATACTGTTATAATACTCGCTGTCGTAACCGATTTACGATACGACGGGTTCAAATCTTCGATTGAATAAAATACTCCAAACAGTTATTAGTTATTAAACTTTATTTACAGAAGAAATCAACTAATCGTTTATTTCTAGCAAATTCAAATTAACACAATTAACTTTTAAATTGTTCAAAATCTATCGCTATGACAATGTCAACAAAACAAATCAAATATGCTTTAAATAATTCACCGAATCGCTATTCACAAAATCACAAAGTCACGAATTTGCAAAGTCACGAATTTCACTAATCGCTAATCTTCTTGCGACGTGCGCTTATATACTCTTCGCAAGCGTTGTTTCTAAATTCTTCTAGATGGTTCGATTCTAGCATATTCTAGAATGTTCTAGTGCGTTTGGTAGCACGGTTATAACAATACATATTTACTAAGTACAGAGTATTTTAATGCATTGTCAAGTATATATTCTGTATATTTTAAAATTCAAAGTTGATAGTTTATTAAGATGTACTCATGAGTGTTCTTGACAATGCATTAAAATACTCTGTACTTAGTAAATATGTATATTTGTGTAATGACATCCTTATAAATATATAGAATATAAATATATATAGAATAAAAATATATACAGAAATTAAATTGCACCAGTGTCCTCACTTCCTTCGAATGAACCTGACTAACTATCTAAATTGATAGTTCAATCTTTTTTAATGAAATTAATAATAATGCTATTTATTTGATGCTCATTTTGATAGTGCAGGGATATGTAGGCCTGAAAAACAGACCTGATTAGATCATAAAAAAAAAACATTTGATTCTCCATGTCTTTCATTTTAAATTTTTAATTAAAACATAGTAAAGTAGACTGTGCCAGACTTCTGGTAGTCTTCTAAACTTAATGTTAGATTGTAATGAATGACATTTATTTTATTTATTATATGATAGACAAGGTGTATAGTTTTCTTCTTGCTCATCCTTAGTTATGAGTCAGTACAGTACTTTACTACACTACTATGGTTGTTAATGTTAAGAGTTACTGTTATATATAAGACTTAAGAAGGTTGCAAAACCAATCACATGTGTATCTGTTTCATGCATATGGTATTAAGTACAGATTATAGTGTATAATATAATATTATTATGATTATTGTGATAATTATACTATTATATAATAGTAGAAAGATTTGTCATAAAAAATTGACTTTTATTTAAAATTTTAATCTGACACTGACAACTGACACTGAAAGCTAAAAGAAAAAAAGTTATCAATACTAACAGATGATGATAAAAAAATATCAATACTAACAGATGATGATAAAAAAATTCCGTGGGATTCAAATTAAGAAGAACAACTCCAAAATATCGAAAAGAAATTCCTTTGAAAATTAGTTGATAAAAATGGCCAGGAACGAAGATGAATTAATTATTAATATTTTAAACAACACGATAACTTCGCGCTATTTTCGATTTTTAGATTAATTTTTAATCAGCCAAGAAGTTACATCAGTTGGATAAACAATATAATTTTATTTCTATTATGTTATTTATTAAATTTTGTTATTTTTTATTATTTTATATTAATAGAGTTCTGCGAAACCATTTGTATTTTGGTTAAGAAGTTTTTAATTTAACAACATGAAAAATGTTTGTAATTTTAATGAAAAGTGGTTCATCGTTAGCTAACCCCGAGATTTATGATGTAGTAATTTGATACCTTGCTGGCATATTTAGAACAGAATGTAATATATATATATATATATATGACTTAGAATAAAATAAAACAATGCAAAATAATAGTAATATAAATAAGTGTGATACAATACAGAAACTGTTTTATACGTATTTTGTAAAACGCAATAAGCAATATAATTTAATTTATAAGTTACTTTATTTCGAATCAACATCAAGTTATGGAATATGTATATCTTTACATTTATTATTTAACTTCATGTGTTATAATATATATATATATGTATATGTAATTTGTGTTTTTTGCTTATATGAATCAAATAGACACACTTGGTAGTCAATTATTGCGTGTTAATGCGTGTATATATATATATATATACCTATATATATATATATCTATATATATATATATATATATATATGGAAATGTATATATATATATATATATATTTTGATAACAGACTGTTGTTAACGCAACATTTCAACACTACATTCAACACTACTTTCAACATTGAAATGTTGAAAGTAGTGTTGAATTTTTGAAATATATATATGTATATATATATATATATATGTATATATATATGACTTCAATGTCAACACGAACAAGTGAACTTCGTAACGTGTAGTTAGTATATAATCTTCCAGCATATATATATATATATATATATATATATACATACATATATATATGTATATATACATACATATATATAATATGTATAAACCGCACTGATAGGTATACAGTAACGATAACAGGCTGCTTATGTGACAGACCTTTGTTGCATAAATTATAATTTTACATCGTAAGGTCAAAATAGTTTCATTTCATTCATGTTCTGTCGACCGCATAGAAGACATTGTATAAAACACATGTTCAATTTATATATCATTGAAACACAGTTATTATGTATTTTTAATGTTATGCCTGTCGGTATGTGGTATAGACATATATATATATATATATGTTACACACGTAGAGACGTACCTATATAGAAATATACCTATATATTACATACAATGTATATATATATATATTATAAATCTTTAAAACAATTTTTCATTTTTAAAATCGTTAATTTAATGGATGTTTGCGCCGTGATATTTTTTAACTCGCGGACCACCCTCAGCCATTATTTACACGTAATGGTATTTAAAGGTTGACCCCGGCACAACTTGTGTTTTCAAAGCAGCTTTTGCTTTAAATGATGTTTTTATTGGAAATAATTCGTTAGGGTAATCCATTCCAGTCTAAAATACATGGGTATCCAACATCAGTTTAATTTTTACCAAGGATATAATAGTGGTAGAGATGACGAAATGTAAAATAACACTGTCAAGCAGCGAGCTGTTAAACGCAGGAAATGAAAATTATTGGTAACTGAACAATCATTGAGTCAACAGTGTACTTATACATTTGCTATCTTCTGTTTATAAGCTTTTTATCGCTATGCAACTCTCAGCCTCAAGATAACTATATTAAATTGTATGTGGTAAATCAGTATTTAATTTTCATATATTATTTAGAGATAGATTTTTGTGTTCTTCATTCGAAACAATCCTAGTAGTTTTATAACATTTTTCGTGTTGCAAACTTTATTGAATACTAGTATCAGGATGAAAAATATCCGACTTCGGCCTCTAAAAAATTCCGACTCCGGGTTCCCATTCCCAGAAAAATTTGTCAATTTTTGTATCATAATTTCACCTTATTCCTAGCGGTTTAATTTCCAACCACTCTATGAGCCGTTGCAAACTACAAAAGAAAGCAAAGGAAGATTAATGATGTCTAGGTTGACAGGCCATAGCAAATTTATTAGTAGCATACCCAGGGAATCAGTTTTATCAGAGACCATATGATCAACAAGATAATGAATAGAAATACCCTTCAGCAATATCGTCAACGTGCATTAACGAAACCCATATTTTGTTCTGTCCTTTTAATCTGTTCATATTTGTAATAATTAACTTTTTGAAATGTAGACTATTATGACGGCTTATAATTAAGCAAAAAATTGTACAAAACATATTGAAAGAATATTTAACAAATCAACTGTTAATCATCGTCCAATAGAATGAGCTTCCTATCCATTTCTTCTTCCTCTCCATTCAGATCGAGGTCGTCAACATCTTGGAATAACGTTTCATCCACTTCCACAACCTCGCCACCTGATGTTCAATGCAATTTTTTAGATAAAAGATACAATTAAAATAAATAATAAAGTGTGAAGAGCTTTAAATAAATAGAATTAGTCTTATTTTATCTAACATTTACTGCCGAGAACATTCACTCGAGAACTTATACAAGTAAACGTTCATTTTGATGAAATAAATGTGATGGCTTGAAGGTTTTTTTCAACTCAGGTTCAATCAGGAGCTTGCCGTAACGTGAGTGATACGAAAAAATAGGCGTTGATTGTGTGGAAATAAATAAAAGATCAAAATAACTACACAATGCCCAAATCGCATACTTATCATTTTATGCACATAAAAAACGAAAACTTGCTCGTGCAAACAGAACTAATCACAGGCTCACCGCTTTATGCCTGTTAATCTAGCTCGGACAACGCTTATTTTAAACTTAAAAGCTATCACTTGCTTAGAAAGTATGATGCAAAGCTTGTATCTATGTACGTATAAATGCACATATGCGTTTTGTGGCGTGAGTGATGAAGTCTTTGCGGCATAGAAAGATTAGTTACAACTAGGTGGGGCATGAATAACATGTCAGAGCCGCATAATAAATTATTTTGACTAAGATAAAGGTATAAGACATTCCGAATAATTGGTAGGACGCAAGCAGATGATTAATTCCCATTCAAAAAAGTCTTTCCGAAAAAAATCTATTTAGATAAGAAGGCAAACCCTAACAATTGTAACCACTATCTTAACTAACAACTAAGCACAAAATTAATATAAAAATCATACCCTCCTCGAGAAATTTGACATCAGAATCATCCATGGCATGATCTTTCATGAATAATTCACGACCTGAAAAAAGTTTATTTTACTTTTATTCAACAATTACATTCAACAATTTTATGTAATCTTATTTTATCATCTTGTTTTGATGTTTGCCAAATTTGTGTACAAATAAATACATACATAAAGATATTTGATAAATTATTCAATAATTGATAGACAAGAAGCAAAATATTTTGCAGTACAGACACACCTTCTCTTGGTTATGCTCATTTATTAACTGAAATAAAATAGCTATCTCCATTTACAAATAAATCGGTTTCAATATAGCTATTTAAATTTCATATCATAGCGCCAAAATAAATAGCTAAAATGTTATTACATTTTTTCCACATATGTGAAAATAACTTTTCCTATATAGGAAAAGTTAATTCTGATATATAGATATATTTCCTGTCATTCCCTCACTGATAACATTGATACATTAATGCCTTTCACTGTGATTCGTTTGTAAAACTTGAAACATACAAATGTTGGTTATTTGTGATTAAAATAAAAAGTAATTTTAACAAAACCTGTTAGTTTCCTCATTAGTAGGTCGTCTTTGATTTTTAATTTTTTTAGTTCCATCATCTCAGCATCAAATTTTGTTTTCCATTTGAAAAAGCTTTCTACCGTGACTTTCGTTCCTTCAAATTTTTTCTACATACAGATAAAAATAAATACATAATAAGTTTAAGCTATATGACATGATAAAACAAGTGTCAATAAAAACGTAATGTAGCCTCTGTAAAAATAAGACAATAATAAGCTTGCAGAATGAACTTGGAGTATATAAGAAAAGTTAATTCTGATATATAGATATCATTAAAATTGAAAAAAAGGTTTTAAATATTTCAAAAGAAATTGCAGATTTGTTAAGCCACATGAAAAAAAATTGCAAATACAAACTCGTTCAGCTTCTTCAGCAGCCTTCAACTTTCTGTCCTCTTCATCTCTTTTATTTGTAGCAACAGTTTCAACGATTTCAATCAACTTATCCTGCAGAGCAGTCACTATGTTGTAAGTCATCACCGTGCCAACGTTCTCCTCGGCCTTCAATTAAATACAATTCCATTAGAACTTTAATGAAATTTCTTTTCTACTTCTACTGTTGGTTACATAAATCATGAAATAAATTGTGTACAAACTTTGCATTGTTGTAATGAAAAAAAGTTTTGTGAAAAAAATTATTTTATCATCATTATATATTTTAGAAAGCATACGATGCAGTGGCTAGTGACAACTCAAATGTTCATGGTAATTCGATAGGGGGGAGGTACTTGACGAAATTATATGAGACAAAAAAATATAAGCAACATTTCAAAAAGTAAAAAACAAAACAATGAGTGAGGAAATGACTCTAGATGTCGAGCTCGTTTGATTAATTCAAAATTGGTATTTGTAAATAAAATTAGTAAAATAAAAAGCACTTGTGCTCTGTTGAAACAAAAACATATCCAACCATTCGAATTCATTGTATAATATTAAAACTACTCACAAGTCGTATGATCATTTCAGTTAATACTTCGACATAACTTTCTTCAAGATTTGAATGGCTGATTATTTCCACTGCTGGAACTTCATCGGGATAATTTTCAGGCAGTGTGAACTTCAGGCAGATTTCAACTAGACGGAATAAAATAAATCTAATTACCTGATAAAAGTTTAAATAAACTGAACAGAAATGAAAATAGTGGGTTAAGAACAAATTAATTATCTGATAAGAGTTAAAATAAGAAAGCTAAACAAAAATGAAAGCAGCTACTCACCATCCTCCATATCCACCTTTTCAATTTGTGTTGCAATTGTTAAAAGAAACGATATCAAAGGCTCCCTCGAAATTACTTTAAAAAATAAATTTTAGCAAAATTAATTTTAGAATAATTAAATAAATTTCTAAATAAAGGCATAATTTTAAATATATAGTTAAAATTATTTTGAAGATAAAATGCAAATTTTTCTTGAAATAATTCAGGTAGAAATACAAAAATACAATGATCTAATTAGCATTTAATTTCAAGAGTGTCACTAGTCTTATCTTTTGTTTAAAAAATAAAATATAAACAAAAATAGAAATAATCAAAAATTTTGTCTACTTGTTAATTCATTTGTGTATATAGATTCCAATACTTCGAGTTCATTGCTCTGGTCTTCTTTTAGGTCACCCATTCCTTAGTTGTAATTTTGTTAGCTTTGCTAACTTCAACTTCTTGGTTGGTAACAGTAACAAATAACTTGTAACGGCTATATATTGGAGATGTAAGGAAATAAATACAGTAAATTGATTATTAGTTTTTATAGCTATATTTAAATAACACAATTAGTTCAATCTTATATATTTTATATATATTGACGAAAATCACATCAATATATAAATATTGATAAAAATCAAAGCATGTTCAACGTTGCATTTCTGACAGTCTTAATCCAATATATATATATATATATATATATATATATATATATATATATATATATATATATATATAATTAAATATATATATATATGTGTGTGTGTTTGCGTGTGTGTGTGTGTCTGTCTGTCTTCTTCTAACATTTATAATTCCAACAATTTGATGAAAATCATAAAATATATTGTAAATATAGAAATATATATATAATATTAACTTGACTTTTTGTATCATTATATAATGCATAATGATAATCAATAAGAAGACAATGCATAATCAATGTAATGGTGATAGCATTTTGAATAGGTCCCTTTTTCTCTTTGTCTAAAACTAGTCTAAACTAACTTCTTAATTTTTAACACTTTATTAATTTTAATTAAATTAAACAAGAATTCATTTTCAGTTAAAAAAGTGATTAAAGTTAGGTTAGTGTTAGTTGATTAATCAATCAATCAGTTCTCACGCCTTTAGGTAGCATGTGGCATCATCAGCATGCCTCTCATCTCATTCATTCTCATGGGTCATTCATGGTCTCATGC
Source organism: Helobdella robusta (assembly GCF_000326865.2). NCBI lineage: Eukaryota > Metazoa > Annelida > Clitellata > Rhynchobdellida > Glossiphoniidae > Helobdella > Helobdella robusta. The sequence goes on along the minus strand of NW_008703718.1, from coordinate 577,815 downwards.
CAACAGATTCAAAGTGATCCTTCCACCATATTTATCAATGGAAAAATCTTATTCAAAATTACGAGCTGGATCTGTTTGCGTTCATGCACGTGCTGCACGCATGCATGGGACCGGATGGCCAACATGGATGATAACACTAACACTAAACACTAACTAACAGATAAGAACATGATGTTCAACATAACAAATGACTTTTATCATGATTAGGAATTTCATTAAAAAATAATAAATGAATGCAACTAATTTAATGTAACAATAGTCGAAACACGTATACAGTACAGTAAACTAAATAAAGTTAATAAAAAATTAAACGAACCAAAACCACGAGCAAAGAACAAGATGATGAAACAAATTTGTTTACCAGGCGAAGTTTAACTTTTACTCAGTAGTAGAACGATTAGAAACGATGCAAAGATAAATAAATGATTCCCGATTGAAGTTACAAACATGGATATCCATGGTTACAAAGCACGGTGACCAACGTATATGTATGTAGAATATTGAATATACTTAAATTATTTATATGAATAAATGTTTGGTGACCTAAATGTTTTCTAATCTTGTTTTGTATTCTCTTCGCTCAAGCCTTTGCTTGAATAAATGTATGCAAGTAAGACATCGATATATATATATATATATATGTTGGTAAAAGACCATAATTTTTACAATATTCTATAAATTCTACCGAATGTTTGGCGTTAATATGTTTGTAGTTCGTTTTTTCGATTTTTCGGTGAACGTTTAGTTTATTAAAATTCAAAATAAACTTATTTTTCGAATTCATGCTGCAAATAAGGCCATATTTCGATTCCGAATGAATCATCGTCAGTGCTCCTTGCTGTATATATAGGGAAATATTGACTTTGTCAAGATTAACTTTGACGTTGTAAATATTAACTTTGGTGTTGTAAAATTGAACTTTGATGCGAATTAGGTGTCAA